>NW_026688392.1:0-69956 GCF_030445035.2 Dasypus novemcinctus | reverse complement strand
TGTTAGCACAAAAACTGAAAGAAAGGAGATAGCCGCAAAATCTCTGCAAAGATTTCTTAGGTCACAGAAGTAAATCATATGTGCCATGTTGTTTCATTTAGGTTTAAAGAGTTAGCTGCTATCCCCTTAGTTATGCTTTCGTATATAGTAAATACTAGCATAAAGATTTGAATGTTAGCACAAAATCTGAAGTAAAGGAGATAGCTGCAAAATCTCTGCACACAATGCTTAGTTCCCAGAAGTAAATCATATGTGCCATGTTGTTTCATTTAGGGTTAAAGAGTTAGCTGCTATACCGCCAGTTATGCTTTCCTATAGTGTAAATGGCAGTTTTACGGATAGGAATGTGAGCACAAAAACTGAAGAAAAGGAGATAGCTGAAAAATGTCTGCACACAATGCTTAGTTCTCAGAAGTAAATCATATGTGCCATGTTGTTTCATTTAGGTTTAAAGAGTTAGCTGCTATAGCGCCTGTTATGATTTCCTATAGTGTAAATGGTAGTTTTACAGATAGGAATGTAAGCACAAAAACTGAAGAAAAGGAGATAGCTGAAAAATCTCTGTACACAATGCTTAGTTCTCAGAAGTAAATCATATGTGCCATGTTGTTTCATTTAGGTTTAAAGGGTTAGCTGCTATACCGCCGGTTATGCTTTCCTATAATGTAAAAGGTAGTTTTACAGATAGGAATGTTAGCACAAAAACTGAAGAAAAGGAGATAGCTGAAAAATCTCTGCACAAAATGCTTAGTTCTCAGAAGTAAATCATATGTGCCATGTTGTTTCATTTAGGTTTAAAGAGCTAGCTGCTATACCGCCGATTATGCTTTCCTATAGTGTAACTGCTAGTTTTACAGATAAGAATGTTAGCACAAAAACTGAAAGAAAGGAGATAGCCGCAAAATCTCTGCACAGAATTCTTAGGTCACAGAAGTAAATCATATGTGCCATGTTGTTTCATTTAGGTTTAAAGAGCTAGCTGCTATACCCGCCTGTTATGCTTTCCTATAGTGTAAATGCTACTTTTACAGATAAGAATGTTAGCACAAAAACAGAAAGAAAGGAGATAGCCGCAAAATCTCTGCACAAAATTCTTAGGTGTCAGAAGTAAATCATATGTGCCATGTTGTTTCATTTAGGTTTAAAGAGCTAGCTGCTATACCGCTGGTTATGCTTTCCTATAGTGTAAATGGTAGTTTTACAGATAAGAATGTAAGCACAAAAACTGAAGAAAAGGAGATAGCTGAAAAATCTCTACACAATGCTTAGTTCTCAGAAGTAAATCATATGTGCCATGTTGTTTCATTTAGGTTTAAAGAGTTAGCTGCTATACCGCCGGTTATGCTTTCCTATAATGTAAAAGGCAGTTTTACAGATAGGAATGTTAGCACAAAAACTGAAGAAAAGGAGATAGCTGAAAAATCTCTGCACAAAATGCTTAGTTCTCAGAAGTAAATCATATTTGCCATGTTGTTTCATTTAGTTTTAAAGAGTTAGCTGCTATAGCGCCTGTTATGATTTCCTATAGTGTAAATGGTAGTTTTACAGATAGGAATGTAAGCACAAAAACTGAAGAAAAGGAGATAGCTGAAAAATCTCTGCACACAATGCTTAGTTCTCAGAAGTAAATCATATTTGCCATGTTGTTTCATTTAGTTTTAAAGAGTTAGCTGCTATAGCGCCTGTTATGATTTCCTATAGTGTAAATGGTAGTTTTACAGATAGGAATGTAAGCACAAAAACTGAAGAAAAGGAGATAGTTGAAAAATCTCTGCACACAATGCTTAGTTCTCAGAAGTAAATCATATGTGCCATGTTGTTTCATTTAGGTTTAAAGGGATAGCTGCTATACCGCCGGTTATGCTTTCCTATAATGTAAAAGGTAGTTTTACAGATAGGAATGTTAGCACAAAAATTGAAGAAAAGGAGATAGCTGAAAAATCTCTGCACAAAATGCTTAGTTCTCAAAGTAAATCATATGTGCCATGTTGTTTCATTTAGGTTTAAAGAGCTAGCTGCTATACCGCCGGTTATGCTTTCCTATAGAGTAAATGCTAGTTTTACAGATAAGAATGTTAGCACAAAAACTGAAAGAAAGGAGATAGCCGCAAAATCTCTGCACAGAATTCTTAGGTCACAGAAGTAAATCATATGTGCCATGTTGTTTCATTTAGGTTTAAAGAGTTAGCTGCTATACCGCCGGTTTTGCTTTCCTATAGGGTAAAAGGTGTTTTTACAGGTATAAATGTTAGCAAAAAAACTGAAGAAAAGGAGATAGCTGAAAAATCTCTGCACAAAATGCTTAGTTCTCAGAAGTAAATCATATGTGCCATGTTGTTTCATTTAGGTTTAAAGAGCTAGCTGCTATACCGCCGGTTATGCTTTCCTATAGTGTAAATGTTAGTTTTACAGATAAGAATGTAAGCACAAAAACTGAAGAAAAGGAGATAGCTGAAAAATCTCTGCACAAAATGCTTAGTTCTCAGAAGTAAATCATATGTGCCATGTTGTTTCATTTAGGTTTAAAGAGCTAGCTGCTATACCGCCGGTTATGCTTTCCTATAGTGTAAATGCTAGTTTTACAGATAAGAATGTTAGCACAAAAACTGAAAGAAAGGAGATAGCCGCAAAATCTCTGCACAGAATTCTTAGGCCACAGAAGTAAATCATATGTGCCATGTTGTTTCATTTAGGTTTAAAGAGCTAGCTGCTATACCGCCGGTTATGCTTTCCTATAGGGTAAATGCTAGTTTTACAGATAAGAATGTTAGCACAAAAACTGAAAGAAAGGAGATAGCCGCAAAATCTCTGCAAAGATTTCTTAGGTCACAGAAATAAATCATATGTGCCATGTTGTTTCATTTAGGTTTAAAGAGTTAGCTGCTATACCGCCGGCTTTGCTTTCCTATAGTGTAAATGGTAGTTTTACAGATAGGAATGTTAGCACAAAAACTGAAGAAAAGGAGATAGCTGAAAAATCTCTGCACACAATGCTTAGTTCTCAGAAGTAAATCATATTTGCCATGTTGTTTCATTTAGTTTTAAAGAGTTAGCTGCTATAGCGCCTGTTATGATTTCCTATAGTGTAAATGGTAGTTTTACAGATAGGAATGTAAGCACAAAAACTGAAGAAAAGGAGATAGTTGAAAAATCTCTGCACACAATGCTTAGTTCTCAGAAGTAAATCATATGTGCCATGTTGTTTCATTTAGGTTTAAAGGGTTAGCTGCTATACCGCCGGTTATGCTTTCCTATAATGTAAAAGGTAGTTTTACAGATAGGAATGTTAGCACAAAAATTGAAGAAAAGGAGATAGCTGAAAAATCTCTGCACAAAATGCTTAGTTCTCAGAAGTAAATCATATGTGCCATGTTGTTTCATTTAGGTTTAAAGAGCTAGCTGCTATACCGCCGGTTATGCTTTCCTATAGAGTAAATGCTAGTTTTACAGATAAGAATGTTAGCACAAAAACTGAAAGAAAGGAAATAGCCGCAAAATCTCTGCACAGAATTCTTAGGTCACAGAAGTAAATCATATGTGCCATGTTGTTTCATTTAGGTTTAAAGAGTTAGCTGCTATACCGCCGGTTTTGCTTTCCTATAGTGTAAAAGGTGTTTTTACAGGTATAAATGTTAGCACAAAAACTGAAGAAAAGGAGATAGCTGAAAAATCTCTGCACACAATGCTTAGTTCTCAGAAGTAAATCATATGTGCCATGTTGTTTCATTTAGGTTTTAAGAGTTCGCTGCTATACCGCCGGCTTTGCTTTCCTATAGTGTAAATGCTAGTTTTGCAGATAGGAATGTTAGCACAAAAACTGAAAGAAAGGAGATAGCCGCAAAATTTCTGCACAGAATTCTTTGGTGTCAGAAGTAAATCATATGTGCCATGTTGTTTCATATAGTTTTAAAGAGTTAGCTGTTATACCGCCGCTTATGCTTTCCTATAGTGTAAATGCTAGTTTTACAGTTAGGAATGTTAGCTCAAAAAATGCAGAAAAGGTGATAGGTGAAAAATCTCTGGACACAATGCTTAGTTCTCAGAAGTAAATCATATGTGCCATGTTGTTTCATTTAGGTTTAAAGAGTTAGCTGCTATAGTGCCTGTTATGATTTCCTATAGTGTAAATGGTAGTTTTACAGATAGGAATGTTCACACAAAAACTGAAGAAAAGGAGATAGCTGAAAAATCTCTGCACAAAATGCTTAGTTCTCAGAAGTAAATCATATGTGCCATGTTGTTTCATTTAGGTTTAAAGAGCTAGCTGCTATACCGCTGGTTATGCTTTCCTATAGTGTAAATGGTAGTTTTACAGATAAGAATGTAAGCACAAAAACTGAAGAAAAGGAGATAGCTGAAAAATCTCTGCACACAATGCTTAGTTCTCAGAAGTAAATCATATGTGCCATGTTGTTTCATTTAGGTTTAAAGGGTTGGCTGCTATACCGCCGGTTATGCTTTCCTATAATGTAAAAGGTAGTTTTACAGATAGGATGTTAGCACAAAAAACTGAAGAAAAGGACATAGCTGAAAAATCTCTGCACAAAATGCTTAGTTCTCAGAAGTAAATCATATGTGCCATGTTGTTTCATTTAGGTTTAAAGAGCTAGCTGCTATACCGCCGGTTATGCTTTCCTATAGTGTAAATGCTAGTTTTACAGATAAGAATGTTAGCACAAAAACTGAAAGAAAGGAGATAGCCGCAAAATCTCTGCACAGAATTCTTAGGCCACAGAGTAAATCATATGTGCCATGTTGTTTCATTTAGGTTTAAAGAGCTAGCTGCTATACCGCCGGTTATGCTTTCCTATAGGGTAAATGCTAGTTTTACAGATAAGAATGTTATCACAAAACCTGAAAGAAAGGAGATAGCCCCAAAATCTCTGCACACAATTCCTAGGCCTCAGAAGTAAATCATATGTGCCATGTTGTTTCATTTAGTTTTAAAGAGTTAGCTGCCATACCGCCGGTTAAGCTTTCCTCTAGTGGAAATGCTAGTTTTACAGATAAGAACGTTAGCACAAAACTGAAAGAAAGGAGATAGCCGCAAAATCTCTGCACACAATGCTAAGGTCTCAGAAGTAAATCATATGTGCCATGTAGTTTCATTTAGGTTTAAAGAGTTAGCTGCTATCCCCTTAGTTATGCTTTCGTATATAGTAAATACTAGTATAAAGATTTCAATGTTAGCACAAAATCTGAAGTAAAGGAGATAGCTGCAAAATCTCTGCACACAATGCTTAGTTCCCAGAAGTAAATCATATGTGCCATGTTGTTTCATTTAGGGTTAAAGAGTTAGCTGCTATACCGCCAGTTATGCTTTCCTATAGTGTAAATGGCAGTTTTACGGATAGGAATATGAGCACAAAAACTGAAGAAAAGGAGATAGCTGAAAAATGTCTGCACACAATGCTTAGTTCACAGAAGTAAATCATATGTGCCATGTTGTTTCATTTAGGTTTAAAGAGTTAGCTGCTATAGCGCCTGTTATGATTTCCTATAGTGTAAATGGTAGTTTTACAGATAGGAATGTAAGCACAAAAACTGAAGAAAAGCAGATAGCTGAAAAATCTCTGCACACAATGCTTAGTTCTCAGAAGTAAATCATATGTGCCATGTTGTTTCATTTAGGTTTAAAGAGCTAGCTGCTATACCGTCGGTTATGCTTTCCTGTAGTGTAAATGCTAGTTTTACAGATAAGAATGTTCACACAAAAACTGAAGAAAAGGAGATAGCTGAAAAATCTCTGCACAAAATGCTTAGTTCTCAGAAGTAAATCATATGGGCCATGTTGTTTCATTTAGGTTTAAAGAGCTAGCTGCTATACCGCCGGTTATGCTTTCCTATAGTGTAAATGGTAGTTTTACAGATAAGAATGTAAGCACAAAAACTGAAGAAAAGGAGATAGCTGAAAAATCTCTGCATACAATGCTTAGTTCTCAGAAGTAAATCATATGTGCCATGTTGTTTCATTTAGGTTTAAAGGGTTGGCTGCTATACCGCCGGTTATGCTTTCCTATAATGTAAAAGGTAGTTTTACAGATAGGAATGTTAGCACAAAAACTGAAAGAAAGGAGATAGCCGCAAAATCTCTGCAAAGATTTCTTAGGTCACAGAAGTAAATCATATGTGCCATGTTGTTTCATTTAGGTTTAAAGAGTTAGCTGCTATCCCCTTAGTTATGCTTTCGTATATAGTAAATACTAGCATAAAGATTTGAATGTTAGCACAAAATCTGAAGTAAAGGAGATAGCTGCAAAATCTCTGCACACAATGCTTAGTTCCCAGAAGTAAATCATATGTGCCATGTTGTTTCATTTAGGGTTAAAGAGTTAGCTGCTATACCGCCAGTTATGCTTTCCTATAGTGTAAATGGCAGTTTTACGGATAGGAATGTGAGCACAAAAACTGAAGAAAAGGAGATAGCTGAAAAATGTCTGCACACAATGCTTAGTTCTCAGAAGTAAATCATATGTGCCATGTTGTTTCATTTAGGTTTAAAGAGTTAGCTGCTATAGCGCCTGTTATGATTTCCTATAGTGTAAATGGTAGTTTTACAGATAGGAATGTAAGCACAAAACTGAAGAAAAGGAGATAGCTGAAAAATCTCTGTACACAATGCTTAGTTCTCAGAAGTAAATCATATGTGCCATGTTGTTTCATTTAGGTTTAAAGGGTTAGCTGCTATACCGCCGGTTATGCTTTCCTATAATGTAAAAGGTAGTTTTACAGATAGGAATGTTAGCACAAAAACTGAAGAAAAGGAGATAGCTGAAAAATCTCTGCACAAAATGCTTAGTTCTCAGAAGTAAATCATATGTGCCATGTTGTTTCATTTAGGTTTAAAGAGCTAGCTGCTATACCGCCGATTATGCTTTCCTATAGTGTAACTGCTAGTTTTACAGATAAGAATGTTAGCACAAAAACTGAAAGAAAGGAGATAGCCGCAAAATCTCTGCACAGAATTCTTAGGTCACAGAAGTAAATCATATGTGCCATGTTGTTTCATTTAGGTTTAAAGAGCTAGCTGCTATACCGCCTGTTATGCTTTCCTATAGTGTAAATGCTACTTTTACAGATAAGAATGTTAGCACAAAAACAGAAAGAAAGGAGATAGCCGCAAAATCTCTGCACAAAATTCTTAGGTGTCAGAAGTAAATCATATGTGCCATGTTGTTTCATTTAGGTTTAAAGAGCTAGCTGCTATACCGCTGGTTATGCTTTCCTATAGTGTAAATGGTAGTTTTACAGATAAGAATGTAAGCACAAAAACTGAAGAAAAGGAGATAGCTGAAAAATCTCTACACAATGCTTAGTTCTCAGAAGTAAATCATATGTGCCATGTTGTTTCATTTAGGTTTAAAGAGTTAGCTGCTATACCGCCGGTTATGCTTTCCTATAATGTAAAAGGCAGTTTTACAGATAGGAATGTTAGCACAAAAACTGAAGAAAAGGAGATAGCTGAAAAATCTCTGCACAAAATGCTTAGTTCTCAGAAGTAAATCATATTTGCCATGTTGTTTCATTTAGTTTTAAAGAGTTAGCTGCTATAGCGCCTGTTATGATTTCCTATAGTGTAAATGGTAGTTTTACAGATAGGAATGTAAGCACAAAAACTGAAGAAAAGGAGATAGCTGAAAAATCTCTGCACACAATGCTTAGTTCTCAGAAGTAAATCATATTTGCCATGTTGTTTCATTTAGTTTTAAAGAGTTAGCTGCTATAGCGCCTGTTATGATTTCCTATAGTGTAAATGGTAGTTTTACAGATAGGAATGTAAGCACAAAAACTGAAGAAAAGGAGATAGTTGAAAAATCTCTGCACACAATGCTTAGTTCTCAGAAGTAAATCATATGTGCCATGTTGTTTCATTTAGGTTTAAAGGGATAGCTGCTATACCGCCGGTTATGCTTTCCTATAATGTAAAAGGTAGTTTTACAGATAGGAATGTTAGCACAAAAATTGAAGAAAAGGAGATAGCTGAAAAATCTCTGCACAAAATGCTTAGTTCTCAAAAGTAAATCATATGTGCCATGTTGTTTCATTTAGGTTTAAGAGCTAGCTGCTATACCGCCGGTTATGCTTTCCTATAGAGTAAATGCTAGTTTTACAGATAAGAATGTTAGCACAAAAACTGAAAGAAAGGAGATAGCCGCAAAATCTCTGCACAGAATTCTTAGGTCACAGAAGTAAATCATATGTGCCATGTTGTTTCATTTAGGTTTAAAGAGTTAGCTGCTATACCGCCGGTTTTGCTTTCCTATAGGGTAAAAGGTGTTTTTACAGGTATAAATGTTAGCAAAAAAACTGAAGAAAAGGAGATAGCTGAAAAATCTCTGCACACAATGCTTAGTTCTCAGAAGTAAATCATATGTGCCATGTTGTTTCATTTAGGTTTTAAGAGTTCGCTGCTATACCGCCGGCTTTGCTTTCCTATAGTGTAAATGCTAGTTTTGCAGATAGGAATGTTAGCACAAAAACTGAAAGAAAGGAGATAGCCGCAAAATTTCTGCACAGAATTCTTTGGTGTCAGAAGTAAATCATATGTGCCATGTTGTTTCATATAGTTTTAAAGAGTTAGCTGTTATACCGCCGCTTATGCTTTCCTATAGTGTAAATGCTAGTTTTACAGTTAGGAATGTTAGCTCAAAAAATGCAGAAAAGGTGATAGGTGAAAAATCTCTGGACACAATGCTTAGTTCTCAGAAGTAAATCATATGTGCCATGTTGTTTCATTTAGGTTTAAAGAGTTAGCTGCTATAGTGCCTGTTATGATTTCCTATAGTGTAAATGGTAGTTTTACAGATAGGAATGTAAGCACAAAAACTGAAGAAAAGGAGATAGCTGAAAAATCTCTGCACACAATGCTTAGTTCTCAGAAGTAAATCATATGTGCCATGTTGTTTCATTTAGGTTTTAAGAGTTAGCTGCTATAGCGCCCGTTATGCATTCCTATAGTGTAAATGCTAGTTTTACAGATAAGAACGTTAGCACAAAACCTGAAAGAAAGGAGATAGCCGCAAAATCTCTGCACACAATGCTAAGGTCTCAGAAGTAAATCATATGCGCCATGTTGTTTCATTATGTTTAAAGAGATAGCTGCTATACCGCCGGCTTTGCTTTCCTATAGTGTAAATGCTAGTTTTACAGATAGGAATGTTAGCACAAAAACTGAAGGAAAGGATATAGCCGCAAAATCTCTGCACACAATTCTTAGTTCTCAAAAGTAAATCATATGTGCAATGTAGTTTCATTTAGGTTTAAAGAGTTAGCTGCTATCCCCTTAGTTATGCTTTCGTATATAGTAATACTAGTATAAAGATTTGAATGTTAGCACAAAATCTGAAGTAAAGGAGATAGCTGCAAAATCTCTGCACACAATGCTTAGTTCCCAGAAGTAAATCATATGTGCCATGTTGTTTCATTTAGGTTTAAAGAGTTAGCTGCTATACCGCAGGTTATGCTTTCCTATAGTGTAAATGGTAGTTTTACGGATAGGAATGTGAGCACAAAAACTGAAGAAAAGGAGATAGCTGAAAAATCTCTGCACACAATGCTTAGTTCTCAGAAGTAAATCATATGTGCCATGTTGTTTCATTTAGGTTTAAAGAGTTAGCTGCTATACCGCCAGCTTTGCTTTCCTATAGTGTAAATGGTAGTTTTACAGATAGGAATGTTAGCACAAAAACTGAAGAAAAGGAGATAGCTGAAAAATCTCTGCACACAATGCTTAGTTCTCAGAAGTAAATCATATGTGCCATGTTGTTTCATTCAGGTTTAAAGAGTTAGCTGCTATAGAGCCTGTTATGATTTCCTATAGTCTAAATGGTAGTTTTACAGATAGGAATGTAAGCACAAAAACTGAAGAAAAGGAGATAGCTGAAAAATCTCTTTACACAATGCTTGGTTCTCAGAAGTAAATCATATGTGCCATGTTGTTTCATTTAGGTTTAAAGAGGTAGCTGCTATACCGCCGGTTATGCTTTCCTATAGTGTAAATGCTAGTTTTATAGATAAGAATGTTAGCACAAAAACTGAAAGAAAGGAGATAGCCGCAAAATCTCTGCACAGATTTCTTAGGTCACAGAAGTAAATCATATGTGCCATGTTGTTTCATTTAGGTTTAAAGAGGTAGCTGCTATACCGCCTGTTATGCTTTCCTATAGTGTAAAGGCTAGTTTTACAGATAAGAATGTTAACACAAAACCTGAAAGAAAGGAGATAGCCGCAAAATCTCTGCACAGAATTCTTAGGTCACAGAAGTAAATCATATGTGCCATGTTGTTTCATTTAGTTTTAAAGAGTTAGCTGCCATACCGCCGGTTAAGCTTTCCTCTAGTGGAAATGCTAGTTTTACAGATAAGAACGTTAGCACAAAACCTGAAAGAAAGGAGATAGCCGCAAAATCTCTGCACACAATGCTAAGGTCTCAGAAGTAAATCATATGTGCCATGTAGTTTCATTTAGGTTTAAAGAGTTAGCTGCTATCCCCTTAGTTATGCTTTCGTATATAGTAAATACTAGTATAAAGATTTCAATGTTAGCACAAAATCTGAAGTAAAGGAGATAGCTGCAAAATCTCTGCACACAATGCTTAGTTCCCAGAAGTAAATCATATGTGCCATGTTGTTTCATTTAGGGTTAAAGAGTTAGCTGCTATACCGCCAGTTATGCTTTCCTATAGTGTAAATGGCAGTTTTACGGATAGGAATATGAGCACAAAAACTGAAGAAAAGGAGATAGCTGAAAAATGTCTGCACACAATG
This sequence comes from Dasypus novemcinctus, assembly GCF_030445035.2. Taxonomy (NCBI): domain Eukaryota; kingdom Metazoa; phylum Chordata; class Mammalia; order Cingulata; family Dasypodidae; genus Dasypus; species Dasypus novemcinctus. The sequence continues at coordinate 59,190 of NW_026688392.1, read as the reverse complement.
CTTAGTTCACAGAAGTAAATCATATGTGCCATGTTGTTTCATTTAGGTTTAAAGAGTTAGCTGCTATAGCGCCTGTTATGATTTCCTATAGTGTAAATGGTAGTTTTACAGATAGGAATGTAAGCACAAAAACTGAAGAAAAGCAGATAGCTGAAAAATCTCTGCACACAATGCTTAGTTCTCAGAAGTAAATCATATGTGCCATGTTGTTTCATTTAGGTTTAAAGAGCTAGCTGCTATACCGTCGGTTATGCTTTCCTGTAGTGTAAATGCTAGTTTTACAGATAAGAATGTTCACACAAAAACTGAAGAAAAGGAGATAGCTGAAAAATCTCTGCACAAAATGCTTAGTTCTCAGAAGTAAATCATATGGGCCATGTTGTTTCATTTAGGTTTAAAGAGCTAGCTGCTATACCGCCGGTTATGCTTTCCTATAGTGTAAATGGTAGTTTTACAGATAAGAATGTAAGCACAAAAACTGAAGAAAAGGAGATAGCTGAAAAATCTCTGCATACAATGCTTAGTTCTCAGAAGTAAATCATATGTGCCATGTTGTTTCATTTAGGTTTAAAGGGTTGGCTGCTATACCGCCGGTTATGCTTTCCTATAATGTAAAAGGTAGTTTTACAGATAGGAATGTTAGCACAAAAACTGAAAGAAAGGAGATAGCCGCAAAATCTCTGCAAAGATTTCTTAGGTCACAGAAGTAAATCATATGTGCCATGTTGTTTCATTTAGGTTTAAAGAGTTAGCTGCTATCCCCTTAGTTATGCTTTCGTATATAGTAAATACTAGCATAAAGATTTGAATGTTAGCACAAAATCTGAAGTAAAGGAGATAGCTGCAAAATCTCTGCACACAATGCTTAGTTCCCAGAAGTAAATCATATGTGCCATGTTGTTTCATTTAGGGTTAAAGAGTTAGCTGCTATACCGCCAGTTATGCTTTCCTATAGTGTAAATGGCAGTTTTACGGATAGGAATGTGAGCACAAAAACTGAAGAAAAGGAGATAGCTGAAAAATGTCTGCACACAATGCTTAGTTCTCAGAAGTAAATCATATGTGCCATGTTGTTTCATTTAGGTTTAAAGAGTTAGCTGCTATAGCGCCTGTTATGATTTCCTATAGTGTAAATGGTAGTTTTACAGATAGGAATGTAAGCACAAAAACTGAAGAAAAGGAGATAGCTGAAAAATCTCTGTACACAATGCTTAGTTCTCAGAAGTAAATCATATGTGCCATGTTGTTTCATTTAGGTTTAAAGGGTTAGCTGCTATACCGCCGGTTATGCTTTCCTATAATGTAAAAGGTAGTTTTACAGATAGGAATGTTAGCACAAAAACTGAAGAAAAGGAGATAGCTGAAAAATCTCTGCACAAAATGCTTAGTTCTCAGAAGTAAATCATATGTGCCATGTTGTTTCATTTAGGTTTAAAGAGCTAGCTGCTATACCGCCGATTATGCTTTCCTATAGTGTAACTGCTAGTTTTACAGATAAGAATGTTAGCACAAAAACTGAAAGAAAGGAGATAGCCGCAAAATCTCTGCACAGAATTCTTAGGTCACAGAAGTAAATCATATGTGCCATGTTGTTTCATTTAGGTTTAAAGAGCTAGCTGCTATACCGCCTGTTATGCTTTCCTATAGTGTAAATGCTACTTTTACAGATAAGAATGTTAGCACAAAAACTGAAAGAAAGGAGATAGCCGCAAAATCTCTGCACAAAATTCTTAGGTGTCAGAAGTAAATCATATGTGCCATGTTGTTTCATTATGTTTAAAGAGCTAGCTGCTATACCGTCGGTTATGCTTTCCTGTAGTGTAAATGCTAGTTTTACAGATAAGAATGTTCATACAAAAACTGAAGAAAAGGAGATAGCTGAAAAATCTCTGCACAAAATGCTTAGTTCTCAGAAGTAAATCATATGTGCCATGTTGTTTCATTTAGGTTTAAAGAGCTAGCTGCTATACCGCCGGTTATGCTTTCCTATAGTGTAAATGTTAGTTTTACAGATAAGAATGTAAGCACAAAAACTGAAGAAAAGGAGATAGCTGAAAAATCTCTGCACAAAATGCTTAGTTCTCAGAAGTAAATCATATGTGCCATGTTGTTTCATTTAGGTTTAAAGAGCTAGCTGCTATACCGCCGGTTATGCTTTCCTATAGTGTAAATGCTAGTTTTACAGATAAGAATGTTAGCACAAAAACTGAAAGAAAGGAGATAGCCGCAAAATCTCTGCACAGAATTCTTAGGCCACAGAAGTAAATCATATGTGCCATGTTGTTTCATTTAGGTTTAAAGAGCTAGCTGCTATACCGCCGGTTATGCTTTCCTATAGGGTAAATGCTAGTTTTACAGATAAGAATGTTAGCACAAAAACTGAAAGAAAGGAGATAGCCGCAAAATCTCTGCAAAGATTTCTTAGGTCACAGAAATAAATCATATGTGCCATGTTGTTTCATTTAGGTTTAAAGAGTTAGCTGCTATACCGCCGGCTTTGCTTTCCTATAGTGTAAATGGTAGTTTTACAGATAGGAATGTTAGCACAAAAACTGAAGAAAAGGAGATAGCTGAAAAATCTCTGCACACAATGCTTAGTTCTCAGAAGTAAATCATATTTGCCATGTTGTTTCATTTAGTTTTAAAGAGTTAGCTGCTATAGCGCCTGTTATGATTTCCTATAGTGTGAATGGTAGTTTTACAGATAGGAATGTAAGCACAAAAACTGAAGAAAAGGAGATAGTTGAAAAATCTCTGCACACAATGCTTAGTTCTCAGAAGTAAATCATATGTGCCATGTTGTTTCATTTAGGTTTAAAGGGTTAGCTGCTATACCGCCGGTTATGCTTTCCTATAATGTAAAAGGTAGTTTTACAGATAGGAATGTTAGCACAAAAATTGAAGAAAAGGAGATAGCTGAAAAATCTCTGCACAAAATGCTTAGTTCTCAGAAGTAAATCATATGTGCCATGTTGTTTCATTTAGGTTTAAAGAGCTAGCTGCTATACCGCCGGTTATGCTTTCCTATAGAGTAAATGCTAGTTTTACAGATAAGAATGTTAGCACAAAAACTGAAAGAAAGGAAATAGCCGCAAAATCTCTGCACAGAATTCTTAGGTCACAGAAGTAAATCATATGTGCCATGTTGTTTCATTTAGGTTTAAAGAGTTAGCTGCTATACCGCCGGTTTTGCTTTCCTATAGTGTAAAAGGTGTTTTTACAGGTATAAATGTTAGCACAAAAACTGAAGAAAAGGAGATAGCTGAAAAATCTCTGCACACAATGCTTAGTTCTCAGAAGTAAATCATATGTGCCATGTTGTTTCATTTAGGTTTTAAGAGTTCGCTGCTATACCGCCGGCTTTGCTTTCCTATAGTGTAAATGCTAGTTTTGCAGATAGGAATGTTAGCACAAAAACTGAAAGAAAGGAGATAGCCGCAAAATTTCTGCACAGAATTCTTTGGTGTCAGAAGTAAATCATATGTGCCATGTTGTTTCATATAGTTTTAAAGAGTTAGCTGTTATACCGCCGCTTATGCTTTCCTATAGTGTAAATGCTAGTTTTACAGTTAGGAATGTTAGCTCAAAAAATGCAGAAAAGGTGATAGGTGAAAAATCTCTGGACACAATGCTTAGTTCTCAGAAGTAAATCATATGTGCCATGTTGTTTCATTTAGGTTTAAAGAGTTAGCTGCTATAGTGCCTGTTATGATTTCCTATAGTGTAAATGGTAGTTTTACAGATAGGAATGTTCACACAAAAACTGAAGAAAAGGAGATAGCTGAAAAATCTCTGCACAAAATGCTTAGTTCTCAGAAGTAAATCATATGTGCCATGTTGTTTCATTTAGGTTTAAAGAGCTAGCTGCTATACCGCTGGTTATGCTTTCCTATAGTGTAAATGGTAGTTTTACAGATAAGAATGTAAGCACAAAAACTGAAGAAAAGGAGATAGCTGAAAAATCTCTGCACACAATGCTTAGTTCTCAGAAGTAAATCATATGTGCCATGTTGTTTCATTTAGGTTTAAAGGGTTGGCTGCTATACCGCCGGTTATGCTTTCCTATAATGTAAAAGGTAGTTTTACAGATAGGAATGTTAGCACAAAAACTGAAGAAAAGGACATAGCTGAAAAATCTCTGCACAAAATGCTTAGTTCTCAGAAGTAAATCATATGTGCCATGTTGTTTCATTTAGGTTTAAAGAGCTAGCTGCTATACCGCCGGTTATGCTTTCCTATAGTGTAAATGCTAGTTTTACAGATAAGAATGTTAGCACAAAAACTGAAAGAAAGGAGATAGCCGCAAAATCTCTGCACAGAATTCTTAGGCCACAGAAGTAAATCATATGTGCCATGTTGTTTCATTTAGGTTTAAAGAGCTAGCTGCTATACCGCCGGTTATGCTTTCCTATAGGGTAAATGCTAGTTTTACAGATAAGAATGTTATCACAAAACCTGAAAGAAAGGAGATAGCCCCAAAATCTCTGCACACAATTCCTAGGTCTCAGAAGTAAATCATATGTGCCATGTTGTTTCATTTAGTTTTAAAGAGTTAGCTGCCATACCGCCGGTTAAGCTTTCCTCTAGTGGAAATGCTAGTTTTACAGATAAGAACGTTAGCACAAAACCTGAAAGAAAGGAGATAGCCGCAAAATCTCTGCACACAATGCTAAGGTCTCAGAAGTAAATCATATGTGCCATGTAGTTTCATTTAGGTTTAAAGAGTTAGCTGCTATCCCCTTAGTTATGCTTTCGTATATAGTAAATACTAGTATAAAGATTTCAATGTTAGCACAAAATCTGAAGTAAAGGAGATAGCTGCAAAATCTCTGCACACAATGCTTAGTTCCCAGAAGTAAATCATATGTGCCATGTTGTTTCATTTAGGGTTAAAGAGTTAGCTGCTATACCGCCAGTTATGCTTTCCTATAGTGTAAATGGCAGTTTTACGGATAGGAATATGAGCACAAAAACTGAAGAAAAGGAGATAGCTGAAAAATGTCTGCACACAATGCTTAGTTCACAGAAGTAAATCATATGTGCCATGTTGTTTCATTTAGGTTTAAAGAGTTAGCTGCTATAGCGCCTGTTATGATTTCCTATAGTGTAAATGGTAGTTTTACAGATAGGAATGTAAGCACAAAAACTGAAGAAAAGCAGATAGCTGAAAAATCTCTGCACACAATGCTTAGTTCTCAGAAGTAAATCATATGTGCCATGTTGTTTCATTTAGGTTTAAAGAGCTAGCTGCTATACCGTCGGTTATGCTTTCCTGTAGTGTAAATGCTAGTTTTACAGATAAGAATGTTCACACAAAAACTGAAGAAAAGGAGATAGCTGAAAAATCTCTGCACAAAATGCTTAGTTCTCAGAAGTAAATCATATGGGCCATGTTGTTTCATTTAGGTTTAAAGAGCTAGCTGCTATACCGCCGGTTATGCTTTCCTATAGTGTAAATGGTAGTTTTACAGATAAGAATGTAAGCACAAAAACTGAAGAAAAGGAGATAGCTGAAAAATCTCTGCATACAATGCTTAGTTCTCAGAAGTAAATCATATGTGCCATGTTGTTTCATTTAGGTTTAAAGGGTTGGCTGCTATACCGCCGGTTATGCTTTCCTATAATGTAAAAGGTAGTTTTACAGATAGGAATGTTAGCACAAAAACTGAAAGAAAGGAGATAGCCGCAAAATCTCTGCAAAGATTTCTTAGGTCACAGAAGTAAATCATATGTGCCATGTTGTTTCATTTAGGTTTAAAGAGTTAGCTGCTATCCCCTTAGTTATGCTTTCGTATATAGTAAATACTAGCATAAAGATTTGAATGTTAGCACAAAATCTGAAGTAAAGGAGATAGCTGCAAAATCTCTGCACACAATGCTTAGTTCCCAGAAGTAAATCATATGTGCCATGTTGTTTCATTTAGGGTTAAAGAGTTAGCTGCTATACCGCCAGTTATGCTTTCCTATAGTGTAAATGGCAGTTTTACGGATAGGAATGTGAGCACAAAAACTGAAGAAAAGGAGATAGCTGAAAAATGTCTGCACACAATGCTTAGTTCTCAGAAGTAAATCATATGTGCCATGTTGTTTCATTTAGGTTTAAAGAGTTAGCTGCTATAGCGCCTGTTATGATTTCCTATAGTGTAAATGGTAGTTTTACAGATAGGAATGTAAGCACAAAAACTGAAGAAAAGGAGATAGCTGAAAAATCTCTGTACACAATGCTTAGTTCTCAGAAGTAAATCATATGTGCCATGTTGTTTCATTTAGGTTTAAAGGGTTAGCTGCTATACCGCCGGTTATGCTTTCCTATAATGTAAAAGGTAGTTTTACAGATAGGAATGTTAGCACAAAAACTGAAGAAAAGGAGATAGCTGAAAAATCTCTGCACAAAATGCTTAGTTCTCAGAAGTAAATCATATGTGCCATGTTGTTTCATTTAGGTTTAAAGAGCTAGCTGCTATACCGCCGATTATGCTTTCCTATAGTGTAACTGCTAGTTTTACAGATAAGAATGTTAGCACAAAAACTGAAAGAAAGGAGATAGCCGCAAAATCTCTGCACAGAATTCTTAGGTCACAGAAGTAAATCATATGTGCCATGTTGTTTCATTTAGGTTTAAAGAGCTAGCTGCTATACCGCCGGTTATGCTTTCCTATAGTGTAAATGCTACTTTTACAGATAAGAATGTTAGCACAAAAACAGAAAGAAAGGAGATAGCCGCAAAATCTCTGCACAAAATTCTTAGGTGTCAGAAGTAAATCATATGTGCCATGTTGTTTCATTTAGGTTTAAAGAGCTAGCTGCTATACCGCTGGTTATGCTTTCCTATAGTGTAAATGGTAGTTTTACAGATAAGAATGTAAGCACAAAAACTGAAGAAAAGGAGATAGCTGAAAAATCTCTACACAATGCTTAGTTCTCAGAAGTAAATCATATGTGCCATGTTGTTTCATTTAGGTTTAAAGAGTTAGCTGCTATACCGCCGGTTATGCTTTCCTATAATGTAAAAGGCAGTTTTACAGATAGGAATGTTAGCACAAAAACTGAAGAAAAGGAGATAGCTGAAAAATCTCTGCACAAAATGCTTAGTTCTCAGAAGTAAATCATATTTGCCATGTTGTTTCATTTAGTTTTAAAGAGTTAGCTGCTATAGCGCCTGTTATGATTTCCTATAGTGTAAATGGTAGTTTTACAGATAGGAATGTAAGCACAAAAACTGAAGAAAAGGAGATAGCTGAAAAATCTCTGCACACAATGCTTAGTTCTCAGAAGTAAATCATATTTGCCATGTTGTTTCATTTAGTTTTAAAGAGTTAGCTGCTATAGCGCCTGTTATGATTTCCTATAGTGTAAATGGTAGTTTTACAGATAGGAATGTAAGCACAAAAACTGAAGAAAAGGAGATAGTTGAAAAATCTCTGCACACAATGCTTAGTTCTCAGAAGTAAATCATATGTGCCATGTTGTTTCATTTAGGTTTAAAGGGATAGCTGCTATACCGCCGGTTATGCTTTCCTATAATGTAAAAGGTAGTTTTACAGATAGGAATGTTAGCACAAAAATTGAAGAAAAGGAGATAGCTGAAAAATCTCTGCACAAAATGCTTAGTTCTCAAAAGTAAATCATATGTGCCATGTTGTTTCATTTAGGTTTAAAGAGCTAGCTGCTATACCGCCGGTTATGCTTTCCTATAGAGTAAATGCTAGTTTTACAGATAAGAATGTTAGCACAAAAACTGAAAGAAAGGAGATAGCCGCAAAATCTCTGCACAGAATTCTTAGGTCACAGAAGTAAATCATATGTGCCATGTTGTTTCATTTAGGTTTAAAGAGTTAGCTGCTATACCGCCGGTTTTGCTTTCCTATAGGGTAAAAGGTGTTTTTACAGGTATAAATGTTAGCAAAAAAACTGAAGAAAAGGAGATAGCTGAAAAATCTCTGCACACAATGCTTAGTTCTCAGAAGTAAATCATATGTGCCATGTTGTTTCATTTAGGTTTTAAGAGTTCGCTGCTATACCGCCGGCTTTGCTTTCCTATAGTGTAAATGCTAGTTTTGCAGATAGGAATGTTAGCACAAAAACTGAAAGAAAGGAGATAGCCGCAAAATTTCTGCACAGAATTCTTTGGTGTCAGAAGTAAATCATATGTGCCATGTTGTTTCATATAGTTTTAAAGAGTTAGCTGTTATACCGCCGCTTATGCTTTCCTATAGTGTAAATGCTAGTTTTACAGTTAGGAATGTTAGCTCAAAAAATGCAGAAAAGGTGATAGGTGAAAAATCTCTGGACACAATGCTTAGTTCTCAGAAGTAAATCATATGTGCCATGTTGTTTCATTTAGGTTTAAAGAGTTAGCTGCTATAGTGCCTGTTATGATTTCCTATAGTGTAAATGGTAGTTTTACAGATAGGAATGTAAGCACAAAAACTGAAGAAAAGGAGATAGCTGAAAAATCTCTGCACACAATGCTTAGTTCTCAGAAGTAAATCATATGTGCCATGTTGTTTCATTTAGGTTTTAAGAGTTAGCTGCTATAGCGCCCGTTATGCATTCCTATAGTGTAAATGCTAGTTTTACAGATAAGAACGTTAGCACAAAACCTGAAAGAAAGGAGATAGCCGCAAAATCTCTGCACACAATGCTAAGGTCTCAGAAGTAAATCATATGCGCCATGTTGTTTCATTATGTTTAAAGAGATAGCTGCTATACCGCCGGCTTTGCTTTCCTATAGTGTAAATGCTAGTTTTACAGATAGGAATGTTAGCACAAAAACTGAAGGAAAGGATATAGCCGCAAAATCTCTGCACACAATTCTTAGTTCTCAAAAGTAAATCATATGTGCAATGTAGTTTCATTTAGGTTTAAAGAGTTAGCTGCTATCCCCTTAGTTATGCTTTCGTATATAGTAAATACTAGTATAAAGATTTGAATGTTAGCACAAAATCTGAAGTAAAGGAGATAGCTGCAAAATCTCTGCACACAATGCTTAGTTCCCAGAAGTAAATCATATGTGCCATGTTGTTTCATTTAGGTTTAAAGAGTTAGCTGCTATACCGCAGGTTATGCTTTCCTATAGTGTAAATGGTAGTTTTACGGATAGGAATGTGAGCACAAAAACTGAAGAAAAGGAGATAGCTGAAAAATCTCTGCACACAATGCTTAGTTCTCAGAAGTAAATCATATGTGCCATGTTGTTTCATTTAGGTTTAAAGAGTTAGCTGCTATACCGCCAGCTTTGCTTTCCTATAGTGTAAATGGTAGTTTTACAGATAGGAATGTTAGCACAAAAACTGAAGAAAAGGAGATAGCTGAAAAATCTCTGCACACAATGCTTAGTTCTCAGAAGTAAATCATATGTGCCATGTTGTTTCATTCAGGTTTAAAGAGTTAGCTGCTATAGAGCCTGTTATGATTTCCTATAGTCTAAATGGTAGTTTTACAGATAGGAATGTAAGCACAAAAACTGAAGAAAAGGAGATAGCTGAAAAATCTCTTTACACAATGCTTGGTTCTCAGAAGTAAATCATATGTGCCATGTTGTTTCATTTAGGTTTAAAGAGGTAGCTGCTATACCGCCGGTTATGCTTTCCTATAGTGTAAATGCTAGTTTTATAGATAAGAATGTTAGCACAAAAACTGAAAGAAAGGAGATAGCCGCAAAATCTCTGCACAGATTTCTTAGGTCACAGAAGTAAATCATATGTGCCATGTTGTTTCATTTAGGTTTAAAGAGGTAGCTGCTATACCGCCTGTTATGCTTTCCTATAGTGTAAAGGCTAGTTTTACAGATAAGAATGTTAACACAAAACCTGAAAGAAAGGAGATAGCCGCAAAATCTCTGCACAGAATTCTTAGGTGTCAGAAGTAAATCATATGTGCCATGTTGTTTCATTTAGTTTTAAAGAGTTAGCTGCTATACCGCCGCTTATGCTTTCCTACAGTGTAAATGCTAGTTTTACAGATAAGAACGTTAGCACAAAACCTGAAAGAAAGGAGATAGCCGCAAAATCTCTGCACACAATGCTAAGGTCTCAGAAGTAAATCATATGCGCCATGTTGTTTCATTTAGGTTTAAAGAGATAGGTGCTATACCGCAGGCTTTGCTTTCCTATAGTGTAAATGCTAGTTTTACAGATAGGAATGTAAGCACAAAAACTGAAGGAAAGGATATAGCCACAAAATCTCTGCACACAATTCTTAGTTCTCAAAAGTAAATCATATGTGCCATGTAGTTTCATATAGGTTTAAAGAGTTAGCTGCTATCCCCTTAGTTATGCTTTCGTATATAGTAAATACTAGTATAAAGATTTGAATGTTAGCACAAAATCTGAAGTAAAGGAGATAGCTGCAAAATCTCTGCACACAATGCTTAGTTCCCAGAAGTAAATCATATGTGCCATGTTGTTTCATTTAGGTTTAAAGAGTTAGCTGCTATACCGCCGGTTATGCTTTCCTATAGTGTAAATGGTAGTTTTACAGATAGGAATGTTAGCACAAAAACTGAAGAAAAGGAGATAGCTGAAAAATCTCTTTACACAATGCTTGGTTCTCAGAAGTAAATCATATGTGCCATGTTGTTTCATTTAGGTTTAAAGAGGTAGCTGCTCTACCGCCGGTTATGCTTTCCTATAGTGTAAATGCTAGTTTTACAGATAAGAATGTTAGCACAAAAACTGAAAGAAAGGAGATAGCCGCAAAATCTCTGCACACAATGCTAAGGTCTCAGAAGTAAATCATATGTGCCATGTTGTTTCATTTAGGTTTAAAGAGTTAGCTGCGATACCGCCGGTTATGCTTTCCTATAGTGTAAATGCTAGTTTTACAGATAGGAATGTTAGCTCAAAAAATGCAGAAAAGGAGATGGGTGAAAATTCTCTGGACACAATGCTTAGTTCTCAGAAGTAAATCATATGTGCCATGTTGTTTCATTTAGGTTTAAAGAGTTAGCTGGTATACCGCCGGTTATGCTTTCCTATAGTGTAAATGGTAGTTTTACAGATAGGAATGTTAGCACAAAAACTGAAGAAAAGGAGATAGCTGAAAAATCTCTGCACACAATGCTTAGTTCTCAGAAGTAAATCATATGTGCCATGTTGTTTCATTTAGGTTTAAAGAGTTAGCTGCTATAGCGCCTGTTATGATTTCCTATAGTGTAAATGGTAGTTTTACAGATAGGAATGTAAGCACAAAAACTGAAGAAAAGGAGATAGCTGAAAAATCTCTGCACACAATGCTTAGTTCTCAGAAGTAAATCATATGTGCCATGTTGTTTCATTTAGGTTTAAAGGGTTAGCTGCTATACCGCCGTTTATGCTTTCCTATAATGTAAAAGGTAGTTTTACAGATAGGAATGTTAGCACAAAAACTGAAGAAAAGGAGATAGCTGAAAAATCTCTGCACAAAATGCTTAGTTCTCAGAAGTAAATCATATGTGCCATGTTGTTTAATTTAGCTTTAAAGAGCTAGCTGCTATACCGTCGGTTATGCTTTCCTATAGTGTAAATGCTAGTTTTACAGATAAGAATGTTAGCACAAAAACTGAAAGAAAGGAGATAGCCGCAAAATCTCTGCACAGAATTCTTAGGTCACAGAAGTAAATCATATGTGCCATGTTGTTTCATTTAGGTTTAAAGAGCTAGCTGCTATACCGCCGGTTATGCTTTCCTATAATGTAAAAGGCAGTTTTACAGATAGGAATGTTAGCACAAAAACTGAAGAAAAGGAGATAGCTTAAAAATCTCTGCACAAAATGCTTAGTTCTCAGAAGTAAATCATATGTGCCATGTTGTTTCATTTAGGTTTAAAGAGCTAGCTGCTATACCGCCGGTTATGCTTTCCTATAGTGTAATTGCTAGTTTTACAGATAAGAATGTTAGCACAAAAACTGAAGAAAGGAGATAGCCGCAAAATCTCTGCACAGAATTCTTAGGTCACAGAAGTAAATCATATGTGCCATGTTGTTTCATTTAGGTTTAAAGAGTTAGCTGGTATACCGCCGGTTATGCTTTCCTATAGTGTAAATGGTAGTTTTACAGATAGGAATGTTAGCACAAAAACTGAAGAAAAGGAGATAGCTGAAAAATCTCTGCACACAATGCTTAGTTCTCAGAAGTAAATCATATGTGCCATGTTGTTTCATTTAGGTTTAAAGAGTTAGCTGCTATAGCGCCTGTTATGATTTCCTATAGTGTAAATGGTAGTTTTACAGATAGGAATGTAAACACAAAAACTGAAGAAAAGGAGATAGCTGAAAAATCTCTGCACACAATGCTTAGTTCTCAGAACTAAATCATATGTGCCATGTTGTTTCATTTAGGTTTAAAGGGTTGGCTGCTATACCGCCGGTTATGCTTTCCTATAATGTAAAAGGTAGTTTTACAGATAGGAATGTTAGCACAAAAACTGAAGAAAAGGAGATAGCTGAAAAATCTCTGCACAAAATGCTTAGTTCTCAGAAGTAAATCATATGTGCCATGTTGTTTCATTTAGGTTTAAAGAGCTAGCTGCTATACCGTCGGTTATGCTTTCCTGTAGTGTAAATGCTAGTTTTACAGATAAGAATGTTCACACAAAAACTGAAGAAAAGGAGATAGCTGAAAAATCTCTGCACAAAATGCTTAGTTCTCAGAAGTAAATCATATGTGCCATGTTGTTTCATTTAGGTTTAAAGAGCTAGCTGCTATACCGCCGGTTATGCTTTCCTATAGTGTAAATGGTAGTTTTACAGATAAGAATGTAAGCACAAAAACTGAAGAAAAGGAGATAGCTGAAAAATCTCTGCACACAATGCTTAGTTCTCAGAAGTAAATCATATGTGCCATGTTGTTTCATTTAGGTTTAAAGGGTTGGCTGCTATACCGCCGGTTATGCTTTCCTATAATGTAAAAGGTAGTTTTACAGATAGGAATGTTAGCACAAAAACTGAAGAAAAGGAGATAGCTGAAAAATCTCTGCACACAATGCTTAGTTCTCAGAAGTAAATCATATGTGCCATGTTGTTTCATTTAGGTTTTAAGAGTTCGCTGCTATACCGCCGGCTTTGCTTTCCTATAGTGTAAATGCTAGTTTTGCAGATAGGAATGTTAGCACAAAAACTGAAAGAAAGGAGATAGCCGCAAAATTTCTGCACAGAATTCTTTGGTGTCAGAAGTAAATCATATGTGCCATGTTGTTTCATATAGTTTTAAAGAGTTAGCTGTTATACCGCCGCTTATGCTTTCCTATAGTGTAAATGCTAGTTTTACAGTTAGGAATGTTAGCTCAAAAAATGCAGAAAAGGTGATAGGTGAAAAATCTCTGGACACAATGCTTAGTTCTCAGAAGTAAATCATATGTGCCATGTTGTTTCATTTAGGTTTAAAGAGTTAGCTGCTATAGTGCCTGTTATGATTTCCTATAGTGTAAATGGTAGTTTTACAGATAGGAATGTAAGCACAAAAACTGAAGAAAAGGAGATAGCTGAAAAATCTCTGCACACAATGCTTAGTTCTCAGAAGTAAATCATATGTGCCATGTTGTTTCATTTAGGTTTTAAGAGTTAGCTGCTATAGCGCCCGTTATGCATTCCTATAGTGTAAATGCTAGTTTTACAGATAAGAACGTTAGCACAAAACCTGAAAGAAAGGAGATAGCCGCAAAATCTCTGCACACAATGCTAAGGTCTCAGAAGTAAATCATATGCGCCATGTTGTTTCATTATGTTTAAAGAGATAGCTGCTATACCGCCGGCTTTGCTTTCCTATAGTGTAAATGCTAGTTTTACAGATAGGAATGTTAGCACAAAAACTGAAGGAAAGGATATAGCCGCAAAATCTCTGCACACAATTCTTAGTTCTCAAAAGTAAATCATATGTGCAATGTAGTTTCATTTAGGTTTAAAGAGTTAGCTGCTATCCCCTTAGTTATGCTTTCGTATATAGTAAATACTAGTATAAAGATTTGAATGTTAGCACAAAATCTGAAGTAAAGGAGATAGCTGCAAAATCTCTGCACACAATGCTTAGTTCCCAGAAGTAAATCATATGTGCCATGTTGTTTCATTTAGGTTTAAAGAGTTAGCTGCTATACCGCAGGTTATGCTTTCCTATAGTGTAAATGGTAGTTTTACGGATAGGAATGTGAGCACAAAAACTGAAGAAAAGGAGATAGCTGAAAAATCTCTGCACACAATGCTTAGTTCTCAGAAGTAAATCATATGTGCCATGTTGTTTCATTTAGGTTTAAAGAGTTAGCTGCTATACCGCCAGCTTTGCTTTCCTATAGTGTAAATGGTAGTTTTACAGATAGGAATGTTAGCACAAAAACTGAAGAAAAGGAGATAGCTGAAAAATCTCTGCACACAATGCTTAGTTCTCAGAAGTAAATCATATGTGCCATGTTGTTTCATTCAGGTTTAAAGAGTTAGCTGCTATAGAGCCTGTTATGATTTCCTATAGTCTAAATGGTAGTTTTACAGATAGGAATGTAAGCACAAAAACTGAAGAAAAGGAGATAGCTGAAAAATCTCTTTACACAATGCTTGGTTCTCAGAAGTAAATCATATGTGCCATGTTGTTTCATTTAGGTTTAAAGAGGTAGCTGCTATACCGCCGGTTATGCTTTCCTATAGTGTAAATGCTAGTTTTATAGATAAGAATGTTAGCACAAAAACTGAAAGAAAGGAGATAGCCGCAAAATCTCTGCACAGATTTCTTAGGTCACAGAAGTAAATCATATGTGCCATGTTGTTTCATTTAGGTTTAAAGAGGTAGCTGCTATACCGCCTGTTATGCTTTCCTATAGTGTAAAGGCTAGTTTTACAGATAAGAATGTTAACACAAAACCTGAAAGAAAGGAGATAGCCGCAAAATCTCTGCACAGAATTCTTAGGTGTCAGAAGTAAATCATATGTGCCATGTTGTTTCATTTAGTTTTAAAGAGTTAGCTGCTATACCGCCGCTTATGCTTTCCTACAGTGTAAATGCTAGTTTTACAGATAAGAACGTTAGCACAAAACCTGAAAGAAAGGAGATAGCCGCAAAATCTCTGCACACAATGCTAAGGTCTCAGAAGTAAATCATATGCGCCATGTTGTTTCATTTAGGTTTAAAGAGATAGGTGCTATACCGCAGGCTTTGCTTTCCTATAGTGTAAATGCTAGTTTTACAGATAGGAATGTAAGCACAAAAACTGAAGGAAAGGATATAGCCACAAAATCTCTGCACACAATTCTTAGTTCTCAAAAGTAAATCATATGTGCCATGTAGTTTCATATAGGTTTAAAGAGTTAGCTGCTATCCCCTTAGTTATGCTTTCGTATATAGTAAATACTAGTATAAAGATTTGAATGTTAGCACAAAATCTGAAGTAAAGGAGATAGCTGCAAAATCTCTGCACACAATGCTTAGTTCCCAGAAGTAAATCATATGTGCCATGTTGTTTCATTTAGGTTTAAAGAGTTAGCTGCTATACCGCCGGTTATGCTTTCCTATAGTGTAAATGGTAGTTTTACAGATAGGAATGTTAGCACAAAAACTGAAGAAAAGGAGATAGCTGAAAAATCTCTTTACACAATGCTTGGTTCTCAGAAGTAAATCATATGTGCCATGTTGTTTCATTTAGGTTTAAAGAGGTAGCTGCTCTACCGCCGGTTATGCTTTCCTATAGTGTAAATGCTAGTTTTACAGATAAGAATGTTAGCACAAAAACTGAAAGAAAGGAGATAGCCGCAAAATCTCTGCACACAATGCTAAGGTCTCAGAAGTAAATCATATGTGCCATGTTGTTTCATTTAGGTTTAAAGAGTTAGCTGCGATACCGCCGGTTATGCTTTCCTATAGTGTAAATGCTAGTTTTACAGATAGGAATGTTAGCTCAAAAAATGCAGAAAAGGAGATGGGTGAAAATTCTCTGGACACAATGCTTAGTTCTCAGAAGTAAATCATATGTGCCATGTTGTTTCATTTAGGTTTAAAGAGTTAGCTGGTATACCGCCGGTTATGCTTTCCTATAGTGTAAATGGTAGTTTTACAGATAGGAATGTTAGCACAAAAACTGAAGAAAAGGAGATAGCTGAAAAATCTCTGCACACAATGCTTAGTTCTCAGAAGTAAATCATATGTGCCATGTTGTTTCATTTAGGTTTAAAGAGTTAGCTGCTATAGCGCCTGTTATGATTTCCTATAGTGTAAATGGTAGTTTTACAGATAGGAATGTAAGCACAAAAACTGAAGAAAAGGAGATAGCTGAAAAATCTCTGCACACAATGCTTAGTTCTCAGAAGTAAATCATATGTGCCATGTTGTTTCATTTAGGTTTAAAGGGTTAGCTGCTATACCGCCGTTTATGCTTTCCTATAATGTAAAAGGTAGTTTTACAGATAGGAATGTTAGCACAAAAACTGAAGAAAAGGAGATAGCTGAAAAATCTCTGCACAAAATGCTTAGTTCTCAGAAGTAAATCATATGTGCCATGTTGTTTAATTTAGCTTTAAAGAGCTAGCTGCTATACCGTCGGTTATGCTTTCCTATAGTGTAAATGCTAGTTTTACAGATAAGAATGTTAGCACAAAAACTGAAAGAAAGGAGATAGCCGCAAAATCTCTGCACAGAATTCTTAGGTCACAGAAGTAAATCATATGTGCCATGTTGTTTCATTTAGGTTTAAAGAGCTAGCTGCTATACCGCCGGTTATGCTTTCCTATAATGTAAAAGGCAGTTTTACAGATAGGAATGTTAGCACAAAAACTGAAGAAAAGGAGATAGCTTAAAAATCTCTGCACAAAATGCTTAGTTCTCAGAAGTAAATCATATGTGCCATGTTGTTTCATTTAGGTTTAAAGAGCTAGCTGCTATACCGCCGGTTATGCTTTCCTATAGTGTAATTGCTAGTTTTACAGATAAGAATGTTAGCACAAAAACTGAAGAAAGGAGATAGCCGCAAAATCTCTGCACAGAATTCTTAGGTCACAGAAGTAAATCATATGTGCCATGTTGTTTCATTTAGGTTTAAAGAGTTAGCTGGTATACCGCCGGTTATGCTTTCCTATAGTGTAAATGGTAGTTTTACAGATAGGAATGTTAGCACAAAAACTGAAGAAAAGGAGATAGCTGAAAAATCTCTGCACACAATGCTTAGTTCTCAGAAGTAAATCATATGTGCCATGTTGTTTCATTTAGGTTTAAAGAGTTAGCTGCTATAGCGCCTGTTATGATTTCCTATAGTGTAAATGGTAGTTTTACAGATAGGAATGTAAACACAAAAACTGAAGAAAAGGAGATAGCTGAAAAATCTCTGCACACAATGCTTAGTTCTCAGAACTAAATCATATGTGCCATGTTGTTTCATTTAGGTTTAAAGGGTTGGCTGCTATACCGCCGGTTATGCTTTCCTATAATGTAAAAGGTAGTTTTACAGATAGGAATGTTAGCACAAAAACTGAAGAAAAGGAGATAGCTGAAAAATCTCTGCACAAAATGCTTAGTTCTCAGAAGTAAATCATATGTGCCATGTTGTTTCATTTAGGTTTAAAGAGCTAGCTGCTATACCGTCGGTTATGCTTTCCTGTAGTGTAAATGCTAGTTTTACAGATAAGAATGTTCACACAAAAACTGAAGAAAAGGAGATAGCTGAAAAATCTCTGCACAAAATGCTTAGTTCTCAGAAGTAAATCATATGTGCCATGTTGTTTCATTTAGGTTTAAAGAGCTAGCTGCTATACCGCCGGTTATGCTTTCCTATAGTGTAAATGGTAGTTTTACAGATAAGAATGTAAGCACAAAAACTGAAGAAAAGGAGATAGCTGAAAAATCTCTGCACACAATGCTTAGTTCTCAGAAGTAAATCATATGTGCCATGTTGTTTCATTTAGGTTTAAAGGGTTGGCTGCTATACCGCCGGTTATGCTTTCCTATAATGTAAAAGGTAGTTTTACAGATAGGAATGTTAGCACAAAAACTGAAGAAAAGGAGATAGCTGAAAAATCTCTGCACACAATGCTTAGTTCTCAGAAGTAAATCATATGTGCCATGTTGTTTCATTTAGGTTTTAAGAGTTCGCTGCTATACCGCCGGCTTTGCTTTCCTATAGTGTAAATGCTAGTTTTGCAGATAGGAATGTTAGCACAAAAACTGAAAGAAAGGAGATAGCCGCAAAATTTCTGCACAGAATTCTTTGGTGTCAGAAGTAAATCATATGTGCCATGTTGTTTCATATAGTTTTAAAGAGTTAGCTGTTATACCGCCGCTTATGCTTTCCTATAGTGTAAATGCTAGTTTTACAGTTAGGAATGTTAGCTCAAAAAATGCAGAAAAGGTGATAGGTGAAAAATCTCTGGACACAATGCTTAGTTCTCAGAAGTAAATCATATGTGCCATGTTGTTTCATTTAGGTTTAAAGAGTTAGCTGCTATAGTGCCTGTTATGATTTCCTATAGTGTAAATGGTAGTTATACAGATAGGAATGTAAGCACAAAAACTGAAGAAAAGGAGATAGCTGAAAAATCTCTGCACACAATGCTTGGTTCTCAGAAGTAAATCATATGTGCCATGTTGTTTCATTTAGGTTTAAAGAGGTAGCTGCTATACCGCCGGTTATGCTTTCCTATAGTGTAAATGCTAGTTTTATAGATAAGAATGTTAGCACAAAAACTGAAAGAAAGGAGATAGCCGCAAAATCTCTGCACAGATTTCTTAGGTCACAGAAGTAAATCATATGTGCCATGTTGTTTCATTTAGGTTTAAAGAGGTAGCTGCTATACCGCCTGTTATGCTTTCCTATAGTGTAAAGGCTAGTTTTACAGATAAGAATGTTAACACAAAACCTGAAAGAAAGGAGATAGCCGCAAAATCTCTGCACAGAATTCTTAGGTGTCAGAAGTAAATCATATGTGCCATGTTGTTTCATTTAGTTTTAAAGAGTTAGCTGCTATACCGCCGCTTATGCTTTCGTACAGTGTAAATGCTAGTTTTACAGATAAGAACGTTAGCACAAAACCTGAAAGAAAGGAGATAGCCGCAAAATCTCTGCACACAATGCTAAGGTCTCAGAAGTAAATCATATGCGCCATGTTGTTTCATTTAGGTTTAAAGAGATAGGTGCTATACCGCAGGCTTTGCTTTCCTATAGTGTAAATGCTAGTTTTACAGATAGGAATGTAAGCACAAAAACTGAAGGAAAGGATATAGCCACAAAATCTCTGCACACAATTCTTAGTTCTCAAAAGTAAATCATATGTGCCATGTAGTTTCATATAGGTTTAAAGAGTTAGCTGCTATCCCCTTAGTTATACTTTCGTATATAGTAAATACTAGTATAAAGATTTGAATGTTAGCACAAAATCTGAAGTAAAGGAGATAGCTGCAAAATCTCTGCACACAATGCTTAGTTCCCAGAAGTAAATCATATGTGCCATGTTGTTTCATTTAGGTTTAAAGAGTTAGCTGCTGTACCGCCGGCATTGCTTTCCTATAGTGTAAATGCCAGTTTTACAGATAGGAATGTTAGCACAAAAAATGAAAGAAAGGAGATAGCCGCAAATTCTCTGCACACAATGCTTGGTTCTCAGAAGTAAATCATACGTGCCATGTTGTTTCATTTAGGTTTAAAGAGTTAGCTGCTATACCGCCGGTTATGCTTTCCTATAGTGTAAATGGTATTTTTACAGATAGGAATGTTAGCACAAAACCTGAAGAAAAGGTGATAGCTGGAAAATCTCTGCACACAATGCTTAGGTCTCAGAAGTAAATCATATGTGCCATGTTGTTTCATTTAGGTTTAAAGAGTTAGCTGCGATACCGCCGGTTATGCTTTCCTATAGTGTAAATGGTATTTTTATAGGTAGGAATGTTAGCACGAAAAATTAAGAAAAGGATATATCTGAAAAATCTCTGAACACAATGCTTAGTTCTCAGAAGTAAATTATATGTGCCATGTTGTTTCATTTAAGTTTAAAGAGTTAGCTGCTATACCGCCGGTTATACTTCCTATAGTGTAAATGCTAGTTTTACAGATAGGTATGTTAGCAGAAAAACTGAAATAAAGGAGATAGCCACAAAATCTCAGCACACAAACCTTAGTTCTCTGAAGTAAATCATATGTGCCATGTTGTTTCATTTAGTTTTAAAGAGTTAGCTGCTATACCGTCGGTTATGCTTTCCTATCATGAAAATGGTAGTTTTACAGATAGGAATGTTAGCACAAAAACTTAAGAAAAGGAGATAGCTGAAAAATCTCTGCACACAATGCTTAGTTCTCAGAAATAAACCATATGTGCCATGTTGTTTCATTTAGGTTTAAAGAGTTAGCTGCTATACGGCCGGTTATGCTTTCCTATAGTGTAAATGCTAGTATTACAGATAAGAATGTTAGCACAAAAACTGAAAGAAAGGAGATAGCCACAAAATCTCTGAACAGAATTCTTAGGTCTCAGAAGTAAATCATATGTGCCGTATTTTTTCATTTATTTTAAAGAGTTAGCTGCTAAACCGCCGGTTATGCTTTCCAATAGTGTAAATGGTAGTTTTACAGATAGGAATGTTAGCACAAAAACTGAAGAAAAGGAGATAGCTGGAAAACCTCTGCACACAATGCTTAGTTCTGAGAAGTAAATCATATGTGCCATGTTGTTTCATTTGGTTTAAAGAGTTAGCTGCTGTACTGCCGGTTATGCTTTCCTATAGTGTAAATTCTAGTTTTACAGATAAGAATGTTAGCACAAAACCTGAAAGAAAGGAGATAGTCACAAAATCTCTGCACAGAATTCTTAAGTCTCAGAAGTAAATCATATATGCCATATTGTTTCATTTAGTTTTAAAGAGTTAGCTGATAAACCGCCGGTTATGCTTTCCAATAGTGTAAATGCTAGGTTTACAGATAGGAATGTTAGCACAAAAACTGAAGAAAAGGAGATAGCTGAAAAATCTCTGCACACAATGCTTAGTTCTCAGAAGTAAATCATATGTGCCATGTTGTTTCATTCAGGTGTACAGAGTTAGCTGGTATACCGCCGGTTATGCTTTCCTATAGTGTAAGTGGTAGTTTTACAGATAGGAATGTTAGCACAAAAACTTAAGAAAAGTAGATAGCTGAAAAATCTCTGTGCACAATGCTTAGTTCTCAGAAGTAAATCATATGTGCCATGTTGTTTCATTTAGGTCTAAAGAGTTAGCTGCTATACCGCCGGTTATGCTTTCCTATGGTGTAAATGGTAGTTTTACAGATAAGAATGTTAGCACAAAAACTGAAAGAAAGGAGATAGCCGCAAAATCTCTGCACAGAATTCTTAGGTCTCAGAAGTAAATCATATGTGCCATGTTGTTTCATTTAGTTTTAAAGAGTTAGCTGCTATACCGCCGGTTATGCTTTCCTATAGTGTAGATGGTAGTTTTACAGATAGGAATGTTAGCACAAAAACTGAAGAAAAGGAGATAGCTGAAAAATCTCTGCACACGATGGTTAGTTCTCAGAAGTAAATCATATGTGCCATGTTGTTTCATTTAGGTTTAAAGAGTTAGCTGCTATACCGCCGGTTATGCTTTCCTATAGTGTAAATGATAGTTTTACAGATAAGAATGTTAGCACAAAAACTGAAAGAAAGGAGATAGCCGCAAATTCTCTGCACAGAATTCTTAGGTCTCAGAAGTAAATCATATGTGCCTTTTGGTTTCATTTAGTTTTAAAGAGTTAGCTGCTATACCGCCGGTTATGCTTTCCTATAGTGTAAAAGCTAGTTTTACAGATAGGAATGTTAGCACAAAAAATGAAGAAAAGGAGATAGCTGAAAAATCTCTGCACACAATGCTTAGTTCTCAGAAGTAAACCATATGTGCCATGTTGTTTCATTTAGGTTTAAAGAGCTAGCTGCTATACCGCCGGTTATGCTTTCCTATAGTGTAAATGCTAGTTTTACAGATAAGAATGTTAGCACAAAAACTGAAAGAAAGGAGATAGCCGCAAAATCTCTGCACAGAATTCTTAGGTCTCAGAAGTAAATCATATGTGCCATGTTGTTTCATTTAGTTTTAAAGAGTTAGCTGCTATACCGCCGGTTAAGCTTTCCTATAGTGTAAATGCTAGTTTTACAGATAGGAATGTTAGCACAAAAACTGAAGAAAAGGAGAAAGCTGAAAAATCTCTGCACACAGGGCCTAGTTCTCAGAAGTAAATCATGTATGCCATGTTGTTTCATTTACGTTTAAAGAGTTAGCTGCTATACCGCCGGTTATGCTTTCCTATAGTGTAAATGCTAGTTTTACAGATAGGAATGTTTGCACAAAAACTGAAGAAAAGGAGATAGCTGAAAAATCTCGGCACACAATGCTTAGTTCTCAGAATTAAATCATATGTGACATGTTGTTTCATTTAGGTTTAAAGAGTTAGCTGCTATACCGCCGGTTATGCTTTCCTATAGTGTAAATGGTAGTTTTACAGATAGGAATGTTAGAACAAAAACTGAAGAAAAGGAGATAGCTGGAAAATCTCTGCACACAATGCTTAGGTCTCAGAAGTAAATCATATGTGCCATGTTGTTTCATTTAGGTTTAAAGAGTTAGCTGCTATACTGCCGGTTATGCTTTCGTATAGTGTAAATGCTAGTTTTACAGATAGGAATGTTAGCACAAAAAGTGAAGGAAAGGAGATAGCCGCAAAATCTCTGCACACAATGCTTAGTTCTCAGGAGTAAATCATATGTGCCATGTAGTTTCATTTAGGTTTAAAGAGTTAGCTGCTGTCCCCTTAGTTATGCTTTCGTATATAGTAAATACTAGTATAAAGATATGAATGTTAGCACAAAAACTGAAGAAAAGGAGATAGCTGGAAAATCTCTGCACACAATGCTTAGTTCTCAGAAGTAAATCATATGTGCCTTGATGTTTCATTTAGGTTTAAAGAGTTAGCTGCTATACCGCCGGTTATGCTTTCCTATAGTGTAAATGGTAGTTTTACAGATAGGAATGTTAGCAGAAAAACTGAAGAAAAGGAGATAGCTGAAAAATATCTGCACACAATGCTTTGTTCTCAGAAGTAAATCATATGTGGCATGTTGTTTCATTTAGGTTTAAAGAGTTAGCTGCTGTACCGCCGGCATTGCTTTCCTATAGTGTAAATGCCAGTTTTACAGATAGGAATGTTAGCACAAAAAATGAAAGAAAGGAGATAGCCGCAAATTCTCTGCACACAATGCTTGGTTCTCAGAAGTAAATCATACGTGCCATGTTGTTTCATTTAGGTTTAAAGAGTTAGCTGCTATACCGCCGGTTATGCTTTCCTATAGTGTAAATGGTATTTTTACAGATAGGAATGTTAGCACAAAACCTGAAGAAAAGGTGATAGCTGGAAAATCTCTGCACACAATGCTTAGGTCTCAGAAGTAAATCATATGTGCCATGTTGTTTCATTTAGGTTTAAAGAGTTAGCTGCGATACCGCCGGTTATGCTTTCCTATAGTGTAAATGGTATTTTTATAGGTAGGAATGTTAGCACGAAAAATTAAGAAAAGGATATATCTGAAAAATCTCTGAACACAATGCTTAGTTCTCAGAAGTAAATTATATGTGCCATGTTGTTTCATTTAAGTTTAAAGAGTTAGCTGCTATACCGCCGGTTATACTTCCTATAGTGTAAATGCTAGTTTTACAGATAGGTATGTTAGCAGAAAAACTGAAATAAAGGAGATAGCCACAAAATCTCAGCACACAAGCCTTAGTTCTCTGAAGTAAATCATATGTGCCATGTTGTTTCATTTAGTTTTAAAGAGTTAGCTGCTATACCGCCGGTTATGCTTTCCTATCATGAAAATGGTAGTTTTACAGATAGAAATGTTAGCACAAAAACTTAAGAAAGGGAGATAGCTGAAAAATCTCTGCACACAATGCTTAGTTCTCAGAAGTAAACCATATGTGCCATGTTGTTTCATTTAGGTTTAAAGAGTTAGCTGCTATACGGCCGGTTATGCTTTCCTATAGTGTAAATGCTAGTATTACAGATAAGAATGTTAGCACAAAAACTGAAAGAAAGGAGATAGCCAGAAAATCTCTGAACAGAATTCTTAGGTCTCAGAAGTAAATCATATGTGCCGTATTTTTTCATTTACTTTTAAAGAGTTAGCTGCTAAACCGCCGGTTATGCTTTCCAATAGTGTAAATGGTAGTTTTACAGATAGGAATGTTAGCACAAAAACTGAAGAAAAGGAGATAGCTGGAAAACCTCTGCACACAATGCTTAGTTCTCAGAAGTAAATCATATGTGCCATGTTGTTTCATTTGGTTTAAAGAGTTAGCTGCTGTACTGCCGGTTATGCTTTCCTATAGTGTAAATTCTAGTTTTACAGATAAGAATGTTAGCACAAAATCTGAAAGAAAGGAGATAGTCACAAAATCTCTGCACAGAATTCTTAAGTCTCAGAAGTAAATCATATATGCCATATTGTTTCATTTAGTTTTAAAGAGTTAGCTGATAAACCGCCGGTTATGCTTTCCAATAGTGTAAATGCTAGGTTTACAGATAGGAATGTTAGCACAAAAACTGAAGAAAAGGAGATAGCTGAAAAATCTCTGCACACAATGCTTAGTTCTCAGAAGTAAATCATATGTGCCATGTTGTTTCATTCAGGTGTACAGAGTTAGCTGGTATACCGCCGGTTATGCTTTCCTATAGTGTAAGTGGTAGTTTTACAGATAGGAATGTTAGCACAAAAACTTAAGAAAAGTAGATAGCTGAAAAATCTCTGTGCACAATGCTTAGTTCTCAGAAGTAAATCATATGTGCCAGGTTGTTTCATTTAGGTTTAAAGAGTTAGCTGCTATACCGCCGGTTATGCTTTCCTATAGTGTAAATGCTAGTTTTACAGATAAGAATGTTAGCACAAAAACTGAAAGAAAGGAGATAGCCGCAAAATCTCTGCACAGAATTCTTAGGTCTCAGAAGTAAATCATATGTGCCATGTTGTTTCATTTAGTTTTAAAGAGTTAGCTGCTATACCGCCGGTTATGCTTTCCTATAGTGTAGATGGTAGTTTTACAGATAGGAATGTTAGCACAAAAACTGAAGAAAAGGAAATAGCTGAAAAATCTCTGCACACGATGCTTAGTTCTCAGAAGTAAATCATATGTGCCATGTTGTTTCATTTAGGTTTAAAGAGTTAGCTGCTATACCGCCGGTTATGCTTTCCTATAGTGTAAATGATAGTTTTACAGATAAGAATGTTAGCACAAAAACTGAAAGAAAGGAGATAGCCGCAAATTCTCTGCACAGAATTCTTAGGTCTCAGAAGTAAATCATATGTGCCTTTTGGTTTCATTTAGTTTTAAAGAGTTAGCTGCTATACCGCCGGTTATGCTTTCCTATAGTGTAAATGATAGTTTTACAGATAGGAATGTTAGCACAAAAAATGAAGAAAAGGAGATAGCTGAAAAATCTCTGCACACAATGCTTAGTTCTCAGAAGTAAACCATATGTGCCATGTTGTTTCATTTAGGTTTAAAGAGTTAGCTGCTATACGGCCGGTTGTGCTTTCCTATAGTGTAAATGCTAGTTTTACAGATAAGAATGTTAGCACAAAAACTGAAAGAAAGGAGATAGCCACAAAATCTCTGAACAGAATTCTTAGGTCTCAGAAGTAAATCATATGTGCCGTATTTTTTCATTTACTTTTAAAGAGTTAGCTGCTAAACCGCCGGTTATGCTTTCCAATAGTGTAAATGGTAGTTTTACAGATAGGAATGTTAGCACAAAAACTGAAGAAAAGGAGATAGCTGGAAAACCTCTGCACACAATGCTTAGTTCTCAGAAGTAAATCATATGTGCCATGTTGTTTCATTTGGTTTAAAGAGTTAGCTGCTGTACTGCCGGTTATGCTTTCCTATAGTGTAAATTCTAGTTTTACAGATAAGAATGTTAGCACAAAACCTGAAAGAAAGGAGATAGTCACAAAATCTCTGCACAGAATTCTTAAGTCTCAGAAGTAAATCATATATGCCATATTGTTTCATTTAGTTTTAAAGAGTTAGCTGATAACCCGCCGGTTATGCTTTCCAATAGTGTAAATGCTAGGTTTACAGATAGGAATGTTAGCACAAAACCTGAAGAAAAGGAGATAGCTGAAAAATCTCTGCACACAATGCTTAGTTCTCAGAAGTAAATCATATGTGCCATGTTGTTTCATTCAGGTGTACAGAGTTAGCTGGTATACCGCCGGTTATGCTTTCCTATAGTGTAAGTGGTAGTTTTACAGATAGGAATGTTAGCAGAAAAACTTAAGAAAAGGAGATAGCTGAAAAATCTCTGTGCACAATGCTTAGTTCTCCAAAGTAAATCATATGTGCCATGTTGTTTCATTTAGGTTTAAAGAGTTAGCTGCTATACCGCCGGTTATGCTTTCCTATAGTGTAAATGGTAGTTTTACAGATAAGAATGTTAGCACAAAAACTGAAAGAAAGGAGATAGCCGCAAAATCTCTGCACAGAATTCTTAGGTCTCAGAAGTAAATCATATGTGCCATGTTGTTTCATTTAGTTTTAAAGAGTTAGCTGCTATACCGCCGGTTAAGCTTTCCTATAGTGTAAATGCTAGTTTTACAGATAGGAATGTTAGCACAAAAACTGAAGAAAAGGAGAAAGCTGAAAAATCTCTGCACACAAGGCCTAGTTCTCAGAAGTAAATCATGTATGCCATGTTGTTTCATTTACGTTTAAAGAGTTAGCTGCTATACCGCCGGTTATGCTTTCCTATAGTGTAAATGCTAGTTTTACAGATAGGAATGTTTGCACAAAAACTGAAGAAAAGGAGATAGCTGAAAAATCTCGGCACACAATGCTTAGTTCTCAGAATTAAATCATATGTGACATCTTGTTTCATTTAGGTTTAAAGAGTTAGCTGCTATACCGCCGGTTATGCTTTCCTATAGTGTAAATGGTAGTTTTACAGATAGGAATGTTAGAACAAAAACTGAAGAAAAGGAGATAGCTGGAAAATCTCTGCACACAATGCTTAGGTCTCAGAAGTAAATCATATGTGCCATGTTGTTTCATTTAGGTTTAAAGAGTTAGCTGCTATACTGCCGGTTATGCTTTCGTATAGTGTAAATGCTAGTTTTACAGATAGGAATGTTAGCACAAAAAGTGAAGGAAAGGAGATAGCCGCAAAATCTCTGCACACAATGCTTAGTTCTCAGGAGTAATTCATATGTGCCATGTAGTTTCATTTAGGTTTAAAGAGTTAGCTGCTGTCCCCTTAGTTATGCTTTCGTATATAGTAAATACTAGTATAAAGATATGAATGTTAGCACAAAAACTGAAGAAAAGGAGATAGCTGGAAAATCTCTGCACACAATGCTTAGTTCTCAGAAGTAAATCATATGTGCCTTGATGTTTCATTTAGGTTTAAAGAGTTAGCTGCTATACCGCCGGTTATGCTTTCCTATAGTGTAAATGGTAGTTTTACAGATAGGAATGTTAGCAGAAAAATTGAAGAAAAGGAGATAGCTGAAAAATATCTGCACACAATGCTTTGTTCTCAGAAGTAAATCATATGTGCCATGTTGTTTCATTTAGGTTTAAAGAGTTAGCTGCTGTACCGCCGGCATTGCTTTCCTATAGTGTAAATGCCAGTTTTACAGATAGGAATGTTAGCACAAAAAATGAAAGAAAGGAGATAGCCGCAAATTCTCTGCACACAATGCTTGGTTCTCAGAAGTAAATCATACGTGCCATGTTGTTTCATTTAGGTTTAAAGAGTTAGCTGCTATACCGCCGGTTATGCTTTCCTATAGTGTAAATGGTATTTTTACAGATAGGAATGTTAGCACAAAACCTGAAGAAAAGGTGATAGCTGGAAAATCTCTGCACACAATGCTTAGGTCTCAGAAGTAAATCATATGTGCCATGTTGTTTCATTTAGGTTTAAAGAGTTAGCTGCGATACCGCCGGTTATGCTTTCCTATAGTGTAAATGGTATTTTTATAGGTAGGAATGTTAGCACGAAAAATTAAGAAAAGGATATATCTGAAAAATCTCTGAACACAATGCTTAGTTCTCAGAAGTAAATTATATGTGCCATGTTGTTTCATTTAAGTTTAAAGAGTTAGCTGCTATACCGCCGGTTATACTTCCTATAGTGTAAATGCTAGTTTTACAGATAGGTATGTTAGCAGAAAAACTGAAATAAAGGAGATAGCCACAAAATCTCAGCACACAAGCCTTAGTTCTCTGAAGTAAATCATATGTGCCATGTTGTTTCATTTAGTTTTAAAGAGTTAGCTGCTATACCGCCGGTTATGCTTTCCTATCATGAAAATGGTAGTTTTACAGATAGGAATGTTAGCACAAAAACTTAAGAAAGGGAGATAGCTGAAAAATCTCTGCACACAATGCTTAGTTCTCAGAAGTAAACCATATGTGCCATGTTGTTTCATTTAGGTTTAAAGAGTTAGCTGCTATACCGCCGGTTATGCTTTCCTATAGTGTAAATGATAGTTTTACAGATAAGAATGTTAGCACAAAAACTGAAAGAAAAGAGATAGCCGCAAATTCTCTGCACAGAATTCTTAGGTCTCAGAAGTAAATCATATGTGCCTTTTGGTTTCATTTAGTTTTAAAGAGTTAGCTGCTATACCGCCGGTTATGCTTTCCTATAGTGTAAATGCTAGTTTTACAGATAGGAATGTTAGCACAAAAAATGAAGAAAAGGAGATAGCTGAAAAATCTCTGCACACAATGCTTAGTTCTCAGAAGTAAACCATATGTGCCATGTTGTTTCACTTAGGTTTAAAGAGTTAGCTGCTATACGGCCGGTTATGCTTTCCTATAGTGTAAATGCTAGTTTTACAGATAAGAATGTTAGCACAAAAACTGAAAGAAAGGAGATAGCCACAAAATCTCTGAACAGAATTCTTAGGTCTCAGAAGTAAATCATATGTGCCGTATGTTTTCATTTACTTTTAAAGAGTTAGCTGCTAAACCGCCGGTTATGCTTTCCAATAGTGTAAATGGTAGTTTTACAGATAGGAATGTTAGCACAAAAACTGAAGAAAAGGAGATAGCTGGAAAACCTCTGCACACAATGCTTAGTTCTGAGAAGTAAATCATATGTGCCATGTTGTTTCATTTGGTTTAAAGAGTTAGCTGCTGTACTGCCGGTTATGCTTTCCTATAGTGTAAATTCTAGTTTTACAGATAAGAATGTTAGCACAAAAACTGAAAGAAAGGAGATAGCCGCAAAATCTCTGCACAGAATTCTTAGGTCTCAGAAGTAAATCATATGTGCCATGTTGTTTCATTTAGTTTTAAAGAGTTAGCTGCTATACCGCCGGTTAAGCTTTCCTATAGTGTAAATGGTAGTTTTACAGATAGGAATGTTAGCACAAAAACTGAAGAAAAGGAGATAGCTGAAAAATCTCTGCACACAATGCTTAGTTTTCAGAAGTAAATCATATGTGCCATGTTTTTTCATTTAGGTTTAAAGAGCTAGCTGCTATACCGCCGGTTATGCTTTCCTATAGTGTAAATGCTAGTTTTACAGATAAGAATGTTAGCACAAAAACTGAAAGAAAGGAGATAGCCGCAAAATCTCTGCACAGAATTCTTAGGTCTCAGAAGTAAATCATATGTGCCATGTTGTTTCATTTAGTTTTAAAGAGTTAGCTGCTATGCCGCCGGTTAAGCTTTCCTATAGTGTAAATGCTAGTTTTACAGATAGGAATGTTAGCACAAAAACTGAAGAAAAGGAGAAAGCTGAAAAATCTCTGCACACAAGGCCTAGTTCTCAGAAGTAAATCATATATACCATGTTGTTTCATTTACGTTTAAAGAGTTAGCTGCTATACCGCCGGTTATGCTTTCCTATAGTGTAAATGCTAGTTTTACAGATAGGAATGTTTGCACAAAAACTGAAGAAAAGGAGATAGCTGAAAAATCTCGGCACACAATGCTTAGGTCTCAGAAGTAAATCATATGTGCCATGTTGTTTCATTTAGTTTTAAAGAGTTAGCTGCTATACCGCCGGTTAAGCTTTCCTATAGTGTAAATGGTAGTTTTACAGATAGGAATGTTAGCACAAAAACTGAAGAAAAGGAGATAGCTGAAAAATCTCTGCACACAATGCTTAGTTTTCAGAAGTAAATCATATGTGCCATGTTTTTTCATTTAGGTTTAAAGAGCTAGCTGCTATACCGCCGGTTATGCTTTCCTATAGTGTAAATGCTAGTTTTACAGATAAGAATGTTAGCACAAAAACTGAAAGAAAGGAGATAGCCGCAAAATCTCTGCACAGAATTCTTAGGTCTCAGAAGTAAATCATATGTGCCATGTTGTTTCATTTAGTTTTAAAGAGTTAGCTGCTATGCCGCCGGTTAAGCTTTCCTATAGTGTAAATGCTAGTTTTACAGATAGGAATGTTAGCACAAAAACTGAAGAAAAGGAGAAAGCTGAAAAATCTCTGCACACAAGGCCTAGTTCTCAGAAGTAAATCATATATACCATGTTGTTTCATTTACGTTTAAAGAGTTAGCTGCTATACCGCCGGTTATGCTTTCCTATAGTGTAAATGCTAGTTTTACAGATAGGAATGTTTGCACAAAAACTGAAGAAAAGGAGATAGCTGAAAAATCTCGGCACACAATGCTTAGTTCTCAGAATTAAATCATATGTGCCATGTTGTTTCATTTAGGTTTAAAGAGTTAGCTGCTATACCGCCGGTTATGCTTTCCTAAAGTGTAAAGGGTAGTTTTACAGATAGGAATGTTAGCACAAAAACTGAAGAAAAGGAGATAGCTGGAAAATCTCTGCACACAATGCTTAGGTCTCAGAAGTAAATCATATGTGCCATGTTGTTTCATTTAGGTTTAAAGAGTTAGCTGCTATACTGCCGGTTATGCTTTCGTATAGTGTAAATGCTAGTTTTACAGATAGGAATGTTAGCACAAAAAGTGAAGGAAAGGAGATAGCCGCAAAATCTCTGCACACAATGCTTAGTTCTCAGGAGTAAATCATATGTGCCATGTAGTTTCATTTAGGTTTAAAGAATTAGCTGCTATCCCCTTAGTTATGCTTTCGTATATAGTAAATACTAGTATAAAGATATGAATGTTAGCACAAAAACTGAAGAAAAGGAGATAGCTGGAAAATCTCTGCACACAATGCTTAGTTCTCAGAAGTAAATCATATGTGCCTTGATGTATCATTTAGGTTTAAAGAGTTAGCTGCTATACCGCCGGTTATGCTTTGCTATAGTGTAAATGGTAGTTTTACAGATAGGAATGTTAGCAGAAAAACTGAAGAAAAGGAGATAGCTGAAAAATATCTGCACATAATGCTTTGTTCTCAGAAGTAAATCATATGTGCCATGTTGTTTCATTTAGGTTTAAAGAGTTAGATGCTATACCGCCGGTTATGCTTTCCTATAGTGTAAATGTTAGTTTTACAGATAGGAATGTTAGCACAAAAACTGAAGAAAGGAGATGGCTGAAAAATATCTGCACACAATGCTTAGTTCTCAGAAGTAAATCATATGTGAAATGTTGTTTCATTTAGGTTTAAAGAGTTAGCTGCTATACCGCCGGTTATGCTTTCCTATAGTGTAAATGGTAGTTTTACAGATAGGAATGTTAGCACAAAAACTGAAGAAAAGGAGATAGCTGAAAAATGTCTGCACACAATGCGTAGTTCTCAGAAGTAAATCATATGTGCCATGTTCTTTCATTTAGGTTTAAAGGGTTAGCTGCTATACGGCCGGTTATGCTTTCCTATAGTGTAAATGCTAGTTTTACAGATATGAATGTTAACACAAAACTGAAAGAAAGGAGATAGCCGCAAAATCTCTGCACAGAATTCTTAGGTCTCAGAAGTAAATCATATGTGCCATGTTGTTTCATTTAGGTTTAAAGAGTTAGCTGCTGTACCGCCGGCATTGCTTTCCTATAGTGTAAATGCTAGTTTTACAGATAGGAATGTTAGCACAAAAAAGGAAAGAAAGAGATAGCCGCAAATTCTCTGCACACAATGCTTGGTTCTCAGAAGTAAATCATATGTGCCATGTTGTTTCATTTAGGTTTAAAGAGTTAGGTGCTATACTGCCGGTTATGCTTTCGTATAGTGTAAATGCTAGTTTTACAGATAGGAATTTTAGCACAAAAAGTGAAGGAAAGGAGATAGCCGCAAAATGTCTGCACACAATGCTTAGATCTCAGAAGTAAATCATATGTGCCATGTAGTTTCTTTTAGGTTTAAAGAGTTAGCTGCTATCCCCTTAGTTATGCTTTCGTATATAGTAAATACTAGTATAAAGATATGAATGTTAGCACGAAATCTGAAGTAAAGGAGATAGCTGCAAAATCTCTGCACACAATGCTTACTTCTCAGATGTAAATCATATGTGAAATATTGTTTCATTTAGGTTTAAAGAGTTAGCTGCTATCCCCTTAGTTATGCTTTCGTATATAGTAAATACTAGTATAAAGATATGAATGTTAGCACAAAAACTGAAGAAAAGGAGATAGCAGGAAAATCTCTGCACACAATGCTTAGTTCTCAGAAGTAAATCATATGTGCCTTGTTGTTTCATTTAGGTTTAAAGAGTTAGCTGCTATACCGCCGGTTATGCTTTCCTATAGTGTAAATGGTATTTTTACAGATAGGAATGTTAGCACAAAACCTGAAGAAAAGGTGATAGCTGGAAAATCTCTGCACACAATGCTTAGGTCTCAGAAGTAAATCATATGTGCCATGTTGTTTCATTTAGGTTTAAAGAGTTAGCTGCGATACCGCCGGTTATGCTTTCCTATAGTGTAAATGGTATTTTTACAGGTAGGAATGTTAGCACAAAAAATGAAAAAAAGGAGATAGCTGAAAAATCTCTGAACACAATGCTTAGTTCTCAGAAGTAAATTATATGTGCCATGTTGTTTCATTTAAGTTTAAAGAGTTAGCTGCTATACCGCCGGTTATAATTCCTATAGTGTAAATGCTACTTTTACAGATAGGAATGTTAGCAGAAAAACTGAAATAAAGGAGATAGCCGCAAAATCTCAGCACACAAGCCTTAGTTCTCTGAAGGAAATCATATGTGCCATGTTGTTTCATTTAGTTTTAAAGAGTTAGCTGCTATACCGCCGGTTATGCTTTCCTATCATGTAAATGGTAGTTTTACAGATAGGAATGTTAGCACAAAAACTGAAGAAAAGGAGATAGCTGAAAAATCTCTGCACATAATGCTTAGTTCTCAATAGTAAATCATATGTGCCATGTTGTTTCATTTAGGTTTAAAGAGTTAGCTGCTATACCGCCGGTTATGCATTCCTATAGTGTAAATGGTAGTTTTAAAGATAAGAATGTTAGCACAAAAACTGAAAGAAAGGAGATAGCCACAAATTCTCTGCACAGAATTCTTAGGTCTCAGAAGTAAATCATATGTGCCTTGTGGTTTCATTTAGTTTTAAAGAGTTAGCTGCTATACCGCCGGTTATGCTTTCCTATAGTGTAAATGCTAGTTTTACAGATAGGAATGTTAGCACAAAAAATGAAGAAAAGGAGATAGCTGAAAAATCTCTGCACACAATGCTTAGTTCTCAGAAGTAAAAAATATGTGCCATGTTGTTTCATTTAGGTTTAAAGAGCTAGCTGCTATACCGCCGGTTAAGCTTTCCTATAGTGTAAATGGTAGTTTTACAGATAAGAATGTTAGCACAAAAACTGAAAGAAAGGAGATAGCCGCAAATTCTCTGCACAGAATTCTTAGGTCTAAGAAGTAAATCATATGTGCCATGTTGTTTCATTTAGTTTTAAAGAGTTAGCTGCTATACCGCCGGTAATGCTTTCCTATAGTGTAAATGCTAGTTTTACAGATAGGAATGTTAGCACAAAAAATTAAGAAAAGTAGAGAGCTGAACAATTTCTGCACACAATGCTTAGTTCTCAGAAGTAAATCATATGTGCCATGTTGTTTCATTTAGGTTTAAAGAGTTAGCTGCTATACCGCCGGTTATGCTCTCCTATAGTGTAAATGGTAGTTTTACAGATAGGAATGTTAGCACAAAAACTGAAGAAAAGGAGATAGCTGAAAAATGTCTGCACACAATGCTTAGTTCTCAGAAGTAAATCATATGTGCCATGTTGTTTCATTTAGGTTTAAAGAGTTAGCTGCTGTACCGCCGGCTTTGCTTTCCTATAGTGTAAATGCTAGTTTTACAGATAGGAATGTTAGCACAAAAACTGAAAGAAAGGAGATAGCTGAAAAATCTCTGCACACAATGCTTAGTTCTCAGAAGTAAACCATATGTGCCATGTTGTTTCATTTAGGTTTAAAGAATAAGCTGCTCTACTGCCGGTTATGCTTTCCTATAGTGTAAAAGCTAGGTTTACAGATAAGAAAGTTAGCACAAAACCTGAAAGAAAGGAGATAGCCGCAAAATCTCTGCACACAATGCTTAGGTCTCAGAAGTAAATCATATGTGCCATGTTGTTTCATTTAGGTTTAAAGAGTTAGCTGCGATACCGCCGGTTATGCTTTCCTATAGTGTAAATGGTATTTTTATAGGTAGGAATGTTAGCACGAAAAATTAAGAAAAGGATATATCTGAAAAATCTCTGAACACAATGCTTAGTTCTCAGAAGTAAATTATATGTGCCATGTTGTTTCATTTAAGTTTAAAGAGTTAGCTGCTATACCGCCGGTTATACTTCCTATAGTGTAAATGCTAGTTTTACAGATAGGTATGTTAGCAGAAAAACTGAAATAAAGGAGATAGCCACAAAATCTCAGCACACAAGCCTTAGTTCTCTGAAGTAAATCATATGTGCCATGTTGTTTCATTTAGTTTTAAAGAGTTAGCTGCTATACCGCCGGTTATGCTTTCCTATCATGAAAATGGTAGTTTTACAGATAGGAATGTTAGCACAAAAACTTAAGAAAAGGAGATAGCTGAAAAATCTCTGCACATAATGCTTAGTTCTCAATAGTAAATCATATGTGCCATGTTGTTTCATTTAGGTTTAAAGAGTTAGCTGCTATACCGCCGGTTATGCTTTCCTATAGTCTAAATGGTAGTTTTACAGAGAAGAATGTTAGCACAAAAACTGAAAGAAAGGAGATAGACGCAAATTCTCTGCACAGAATTCTTAGGTCTCAGAAGTAAATCATATGTGCCTGTTGGTTTCATTTAGTTTTAAAGAGTTAGCTGCTATACCGCCGGTTATGCTTTCCTATAGTGTAAATGCTAGTTTTACAGATAGGAATATTAGCACAAAAAATGAAGAAAAGGAGATAGCTGAAAAATCTCTGCACACAATGCTTAGTTCTCAGAAGTAAACCATATGTGCCATGTTGTTTCATTTAGGTTTAAAGAGTTAGCTGCTATACGGCCGGTTATGCTTTCCTATAGTGTAAATGCTAGTTTTACAGATAAGAATGTTAGCACAAAAACTGAAAGAAAGGAGATAGCCACAAAATCTCTGCACAGAATTCTTAGGTCACAGAAGTAAATCATATGTGCCATGTTATTTCATTTAGGTTTAAAGAGTTAGCTGCTATACCGCCGGCTTTGCTTTCCTATAGTGTAAATGGTAGTTTTACAGATAGGAATGTTAGCACAAAAACTGAAGAAAAGGAGATAGCTGGAAAATCTCTGCACACAATGCTTAGTTCTCAGAAGTAAATCATATGTGCCATGTTGTTTCATTTAGGTTTAAAGAGTTAGCTGCTGTACTGCCGGTTATGCTTTCCTATAGTGTAAAAGCTAGGTTTACAGATAAGAAAGTTAGCACAAAACCTGAAAGAAAGGAGATAGCAGCAAAATCTCTGCACACAATGCTTAGGTCTCAGAAGTAAATCATATGTGCCATGTTGTTTCATTTAGGTTTAAAGAGTTAGCTGCTATACTGCCGGTTATGCTTTCGTATAGTGTAAATGCTAGTTTTACAGATAGGAATGTTAGCACAAAAAGTGAAGGAAAGGAGATAGCCGCAAAATCTCTGCACACAATGCTTAGTTCTCAGGAGTAAATCATATGTGCCATGTAGTTTCATTTAGGTTTAAAGAGTTAGCTGCTATCCCCTTAGTTATGCTTTCGTATATAGTAAATACTAGTATAAAGATATGAATGTTAGCACAAAAACTGAAGAAAAGGAGATAGCTGGAAAATCTCTGCAAACAATGCTTAGTTCTCAGAAGTAAATCATATGTGCCTTGTTGTTTCATTTAGGTTTAAAGGGTTGGCTGCTATACCGCCGGTTATGCTTTCCTATAATGTAAAAGGTAGTTTTACAGATAGGAATGTTAGCACAAAAACTGAAGAAAAGGAGATAGCTGAAAAATCTCTGCACACAATGCTTAGTTCTCAGAAGTAAATCATATGTGCCATGTTGTTTCATTTAGGTTTAAAGAGCCAACTGCTATACCGCCGGTTATGCTTTCCTATAGTGTAAATGCTAGTTTTACAGATAAGAATGTTAGCACAAAAACTGAAAGAAAGGAGATAGCCGCAAAATCTCTGCACAGAATTCTTAGGTCACAGAAGTAAATCATATGTGCCATGTTGTTTCATTTAGGTTTAAAGAGTTAGCTGCTATACCGCCGGTTATGCTTTCCTATAGTGTAAATGGTATTTTTACAGGTATAAATGTTAGCACAAAAACTGAAGAAAAGGAGATAGCTGAAAAATCTCTGCACACAATGCTTAGTTCTCAGAAGTAAATCATATGTGCCATGTTGTTTCATTTAGGTTTTAAGAGTTAGCTGCTATACCGCCGGCTTTGCTTTCCTATAGTGTAAATGCTAGTTTTACAGATAGGAATCTTAGCACAAAAACTGAAAGAAAGGAGATAGCCGCAAAATCTCTGCACAGAATTCTTAGGTGTCAGAAGTAAATCATATGTGCCATGTTGTTTCATTTAGTTGTAAAGAGTTAGCTGCTATACCGCCGCTTATGCTTTCCTATAGTGTAAATGCTAGTTTTACAGATAGGAATGTTAGCTCAAAAAATGCAGAAAAGGAGATGGGTGAAAAATCTCTGGACACAATGCTTAGTTCTCAGAAGTAAATCATATGTGCCATGTTGTTTCATTTAGGTTTAAAGAGTTAGCTGCTATACCGCCGGTTATGCTTTCCTATAGTGTAAATGGTAGTTTTACAGATAGGAATGTTAGCAGAAAAACTGACGAAAAGGAGATAGATGAAAAATCTCTGGACACAATGCTTGGTTCTCTGAAGTAAATCATATGTGCCATGTTGTTTCATTTAGGTTTAAAGAGGTAGCTGCTATACCGCCGGTTATGCTTTCCTATAGTGTAAAGGCTAGTTTTACAGATAAGAATGTTAGCACAAAAACTGAAAGAAAGGAGATAGCCGCAAAATCTCTGCACAGAATTCTTAGGTCACAGAAGTAAATCATATGTGCCATGTTGTTTCATTTAGGTTTAAAGAGTTAGCTGCTATACCGCCGGCTTTGCTTTCCTATAGTGTAAATGGTAGTTTTACAGATAGGAATGTTAGCACAAATTGAGGAAAAGTAGATAGCTGAAAAATCTCTGCACACAATCCTTAGTTCTCAGAAGTAAATCATATGTGCCATGTTGTTTCATTTAGGTTTAAAGAGTTAGCTGCTATAGCGCCTGTTATAATTTCCTATAGTGTAAAAGGTAGTTTTACAGATAGGAATGTAAGCACAAAAACTGAAGAAAAGGAGATAGCTGAAAAATCTCTGCACACAATGCTTAGTTCTCAGAAGTAAATCATATGTGCCATGTTGTTTCATTTATGTTTAAAGAGTTAGCTGCTATAGCGCCTGTTATGATTTCCTATAGTGTAAATGGTAGTTTTACAGATAGGAATGTAAACACAAAAACTGAAGAAAAGGAGATAGCTGAAAAATCTCTGCACACAATGCTTAGTTCTCAGAAGTAAATCATATGTGCCATGTTGTTTCATTTAGGTTTAAAGGGTTGGCTGCTATACCGCCGGTTATGCTTTCCTATAATGTAAAAGGTAATTTTACAGATAGGAATGTTATCACAAAAACTGAAGAAAAGGAGATAGCTGAAAAATCTCTGCACAAAATGCTTAGTTCTCAGAAGTAAATCATATGTGCCATGTTGTTTCATTATGTTTAAAGAGCTAGCTGCTATACCGTCGGTTATGCTTTCCTGTAGTGTAAATGCTAGTTTTACAGATAAGAATGTTCACACAAAAACTGAAGAATAGGAGATAGCTGAAAAATCTCTGCACAAAATGCTTAGTTCTCAGAAGTAAATCATATGTGCCATGTTGTTTCATTTAGGTTTAAAGAGCTAGCTGCTATACCGCCGGTTATGCTTTCCTATAGTGTAAATGTTAGTTTTACAGATAAGAATGTAAGCACAAAAACTGAAGAAAAGGAGATAGCTGAAAAATCTCTGCACAAAATGCTTAGTTCTCAGAAGTAAATCATATGTGCCATGTTGTTTCATTTAGGTTTAAAGAGCTAGCAGCTATACCGCCGGTTATGCTTTCCTATAGGGTAAATGCTAGTTTTACAGATAAGAATGTTAGCACAAAAACTGAAAGAAAGGAGATAGCCGCAAAATCTCTGCAAAGATTTCTTAGGTCACAGAAGTAAATCATATGTGCCATGTTGTTTCATTTAGGTTTAAAGAGTTAGCTGCTATACCGCCGGCTTTGCTTTCCTATAGTGTAAATGGTAGTTTTACAGATAGGAATGTTAGCACAAAAACTGAAGAAAAGGAGATAGCTGAAAAATCTCTGCACACAATGCTTAGTTCTCAGAAGTAAATCATATTTGCCATGTTGTTTCATTTAGTTTTAAAGAGTTAGCTGCTATAGCGCCTGTTATGATTTCCTATAGTGTAAATGGTAGTTTTACAGATAGGAATGTAAGCACAAAAACTGAAGAAAAGGAGATAGTTGAAAAATCTCTGCACACAATGCTTAGTTCTCAGAAGTAAATCATATGTGCCATGTTGTTTCATTTAGGTTTAAAGGGTTAGCTGCTATACCGCCGGTTATGCTTTCCTATAATGTAAAAGGTAGTTTTACAGATAGGAATGTTAGCACAAAAATTGAAGAAAAGGAGATAGCTGAAAAATCTCTGCACAAAATGCTTAGTTCTCAGAAGTAAATCATATGTGCCATGTTGTTTCATTTAGGTTTAAAGATCTAGCTGCTATACCGCCGGTTATGCTTTCCTATAGAGTAAATGCTAGTTTTACAGATAAGAATGTTAGCACAAAAACTGAAAGAAAGGAGATAGCCGCAAAATCTCTGCACAGAATTCTTAGGTCACAGAAGTAAATCATATGTGCCATGTTGTTTCATTTAGGTTTAAAGAGTTAGCTGCTATACCGCCGGTTTTGCTTTCCTATAGTGTAAAAGGTGTTTTTACAGGTATAAATGTTAGCACAAAAACTGAAGAAAAGGAGATAGCTGAAAAATCTCTGCACACAATGCTTAGTTCTCAGAAGTAAATCATATGTGCCATGTTGTTTCATTTAGGTTTAAAGAGTTCGCTGCTATACCGCCGGCTTTGCTTTCCTATAGTGAAAATGCTAGTTTTGCAGATAGGAATGTTAGCACAAAAACTGAAAGAAAGGAGATAGCCGCAAAATTTCTGCACAGAATTCTTTGGTGTCAGAAGTAAATCATATGTGCCATGTTGTTTCATATAGTTTTAAAGAGTTAGCTGTTATACCGCCGCTTATGCTTTCCTATAGTGTAAATGCTAGTTTTACAGTTAGGAATGTTAGCTCAAAAAATGCAGAAAAGGTGATAGGTGAAAAATCTCTGGACACAATGCCTAGTTCTCAGAAGTAAATCATATGTGCCATGTTGTTTCATTTAGGTTTAAAGAGTTAGCTGCTATAGTGCCTGTTATGATTTCCTATAGTGTAAATGGTAGTTTTACAGATAGGAATGTAAGCACAAAAACTGAAGAAAAGGAGATAGCTGAAAAATCTCTGCACACAATGCTTAGTTCTCAGAAGTAAATCATATGTGCCATGTTGTTTCATTTAGGTTTTAAGAGTTAGCTGCTATAGCGCCCGTTATGCATTCCTATAGTGTAAATGCTAGTTTTACAGATAAGAACGTTAGCACAAAACGTGAAAGAAAGGAGATAGCCGCAAAATCTCTGCACACAATGCTAAGGTCTCAGAAGTAAATCATATGCGCCATGTTGTTTCATTATGTTTAAAGAGATAGCTGCTATACCGCCGGCTTTGCTTTCCCATAGTGTAAATGCTAGTTTTACAGATAGGAATGTTAGCACAAAAACTGAAGGAAAGGATATAGCCGCAAAATCTCTGCACACAATTCTTAGTTCTCAAAAGTAAATCATATGTGCAATGTAGTTTCATTTAGGTTTAAAGAGTTAGCTGCTATCCCCTTAGTTATGCTTTCGTATATAGTAAATACTAGTATAAAGATTTGAATGTTAGCACAAAATCTGAAGTAAAGGAGATAGCTGCAAAATCTCTGCACACAATGCTTAGTTCCCAGAAGTAAATCATATGTGCCATGTTGTTTCATTTAGGTTTAAAGAGTTAGCTGCTATACCGCCAGTTATGCTTTCCTATAGTGTAAATGGTAGTATTACGGATAGGAATGTGAGCACAAAAACTGAAGAAAAGGAGATAGCTGAAAAATCTCTGCACACAATGCTTAGTTCTCAGAAGTAAATCATATGTGCCATGTTGTTTCATTTAGGTTTAAAGAGTTAGCTGCTATACCGCCAGCTTTGCTTTCCTATAGTGTAAATGGTAGTTTTACAGATAGGAATGTTTGCACAAAAACTGAAGAAAAGGAGATAGCTGAAAAATCTCTGCACACAATGCTTAGTTCTCAGAAGTAAATCATATGTGCCATGTTGTTTCATTTAGGTTTAAAGAGTTAGCTGCTATAGAGCCTGTTATGATTTCCTATAGTCTAAATGGTAGTTTTACAGATAGGAATGTAAGCACAAAAACTGAAGAAAAGGAGATAGCTGAAAAACCTCTGCACAAAATGCTTAGTTCTCAGAAGTAAATCATATGTGCCATGTTGTTTTATTTAGGTTTAAAGAGCTAGCTTCTATACCGCCGGTTATGCTTTCCTATAGTGTAAATGCTAGTTTTACAGATAAGAATGTTAGCACAAAAACTGAAAGAAAGGAGATAGCCGCAAAATCTCTGCACAGAATTCTTAGGTCACAGAAGTAAATCATATGTGCCATGTTGTTTCATTTAGGTTTAAAGAGCTAGCTGCTATACCGCCGGTTATGCTTTCCTATAGTGTAAATGCTAGTTTTACAGATAAGAATGTTAGCACAAAAACTGAAAGAAAGGAGATAGCCGCAAAATCTCTGCACAGAATTCTTAGGTCACAGAAGTAAATCATATGTGTCATGTTGTTTCATTTAGGTTTAAAGAGTTAGCTGCTATACCGCCGGCTTTGCTTTCCTATAGTGTAAATGGTAGATTTACAGATAGGAATGTTAGCACAAAAACTGAAGAAAAGGAGATAGCTGAAAAATCTCTGCACACAATGCTTAGTTCTCAGAAGTAAATCATATGTGCCATGTTGTTTCATTTAGGTTTAAAGAGTTAGCTGCTATAGCACCTGTTATGATTTCCTATAGTGTAAATGGTAGTTTTACAGATAGGAATGTAAGCACAAAAACTGAAGAAAAGGAGATAGCTGAAAAATCTCTGCACACAATGCTTAGTTCTCAGAAGTAAATCATATGTGCCATGTTGTTTCATTTAGGTTTAAAGAGCTAGCTGCTATACCGCCGGTTATGCTTTCCTATAGTGTAAATGGTATTTTTACAGGTATAAATGTTAGAACAAAAACTGAAGAAAAGGAGATAGCTGAAAAATCTCTGCACACAATGCTTAGTTCTCAGAAGTAAATCATATGTGCCATGTTGTTTCATTTAGGTTTTAAGAGTTAGCTGCTATAGCGCCCGTTATGCATTCCTATAGTGTAAATGCTAGTTTTACAGATAAGAACGTTAGCACAAAACCTGAAAGAAAGGAGATAGCCGCAAAATCTCTGCACACAATGCTAAGGTCTCAGAAGGAAATCATATGCGCCATGTTGTTTCATTATGTTTAAAGAGATAGCTGCTATACCGCCGGCTTTGCTTTCCTATAGTGTAAATGCTAGTTTTACAGATAGGAATGTTAGCACAAAAACTGAAGGAAAGGATATAGCCGCAAAATCTCTGCACACAATTCTTAGTTCTCAAAAGTAAATCATATGTGCAATGTAGTTTCATTTAGGTTTAAAGAGTTAGCTGCTATCCCCTTAGTTATGCTTTCGTATATAGTAAATACTAGTATAAAGATTTGAATGTTAGCACAAAATCTGAAGTAAAGGAGATAGCTGCAAAATCTCTGCACACAATGCTTAGTTCCCAGAAGTAAATCATATGTGCCATGTTGTTTCATTTAGGTTTAAAGAGTTAGCTGCTATACCGCCAGTTATGCTTTCCTATAGTGTAAATGGTAGTATTACGGATAGGAATGTGAGCACAAAAACTGAAGAAAAGGAGATAGCTGAAAAATCTCTGCACACAATGCTTAGTTTTCAGAAGTAAATCATATGTGCCATGTTGTTTCATTTAGGTTTAAAGAGTTAGCTGCTATACCGCCAGCTTTGCTTTCCTATAGTGTAAATGGTAGTTTTACAGATAGGAATGTTAGCACAAAAACTGAAGAAAAGGAGATAGCTGAAAAATCTCTGCACACAATGCTTAGTTCTCAGAAGTAAATCATATGTGCCATGTTGTTTCATTTAGGTTTAAAGAGTTAGCTGCTATAGAGCCTGTTATGATTTCCTATAGTCTAAATGGTAGTTTTACAGATAGGAATGTAAGCACAAAAACTGAAGAAAAGGAGATAGCTGAAAAATCTCTGCACAAAATGCTTAGTTCTCAGAAGTAAATCATATGTGCCATGTTGTTTCATTTAGGTTTAAAGAGCTAGCTTCTATACCGCCGGTTATGCTTTCCTATAGTGTAAATGCTAGTTTTACAGATAAGAATGTTAGCACAAAAACTGAAAGAAAGGAGATAGCCGCAAAATCTCTGCACAGAATTCTTAGGTCACAGAAGTAAATCATATGTGCCATGTTGTTTCATTTAGGTTTAAAGAGCTAGCTGCTATACCGCCGGTTATGCTTTCCTATAGTGTAAATGCTAGTTTTACAGATAAGAATGTTAGCACAAAAACTGAAAGAAAGGAGATAGCCGCAAAATCTCTGCACAGAATTCTTAGGTCACAGAAGTAAATCATATGTGTCATGTTGTTTCATTTCGGTTTAAAGAGTTAGCTGCTATACCGCCGGCTTTGCTTTCCTATAGTGTAAATGGTAGATTTACAGATAGGAATGTTAGCACAAAAACTGAAGAAAAGGAGATAGCTGAAAAATCTCTGCACACAATGCTTAGTTCTCAGAAGTAAATCATATGTGCCATGTTGTTTCAATTAGGTTTAAAGAGTTAGCTGCTATACCGCCAGCTTTGCTTTCCTATAGTGTAAATGGTAGTTTTACAGATAGGAATGTTAGCACAAAAACTGAAGAAAAGGAGATAGCTGAAAAATCTCTGCACACAATGCTTATTTCTCAGAAGTAAATCATATGTGCCATGTTTTTTCATTTAGGTTTAAAGAGTTAGCTGCTATAGAGCCTGTTATGATTTCCTATAGTCTAAATGGTAGTTTTACAGATAGGAATGTAAGCACAAAAACTGAAGAAAAGGAGATAGCTGAAAAATCT
Source organism: Dasypus novemcinctus (assembly GCF_030445035.2). Lineage (NCBI taxonomy): Eukaryota > Metazoa > Chordata > Mammalia > Cingulata > Dasypodidae > Dasypus > Dasypus novemcinctus. Next base: position 15,474 of record NW_026688392.1, on the reverse strand, counting down.
CTTTACACAATGCTTGGTTCTCAGAAGTAAATCATATGTGCCATGTTGTTTCATTTAGGTTTAAAGAGGTAGCTGCTATACCGCCGGTTATGCTTTCCTATAGTGTAAATGCTAGTTTTATAGATAAGAATGTTAGCACAAAAACTGAAAGAAAGGAGATAGCCGCAAAATCTCTGCACAGATTTCTTAGGTCACAGAAGTAAATCATATGTGCCATGTTGTTTCATTTAGGTTTAAAAAGGTAGCTGCTATACCGCCGGTTATGCTTTCCTATAGTGTACAGGCTAGTTTTACAGATAAGAATGTTAACACAAAACCTGAAAGAAAGGAGATAGCCGCAAAATCTCTGCACAGAATTCTTAGGTGTCAGAAGTAAATCATATGTGCCATGTTGTTTCATTTAGTTTTAAAGAGTTAGCTGCTATACCGCCATTTATGCTTTCCTATAGTGTAAATGCTAGTTTTACAGATAAGAACGTTAGCACAAAACCTGAAAGAAAGGAGATACCGCAAAATCTCTGCACACAATGCTAAGGTCTCAGAAGTAAATCATATGCGCCATGTTGTTTCATTTAGGTTTAAAGAGATAGGTGCTATACCGCCGGCTTTGCTTTCCTATAGTGTAAATGCTAGTTTTACAGATAGGAATGTAAGCACAAAAACTGAAGGAAAGGATATAGCCACAAAATCTCTGCACACAATTCTTAGTTCTCAAAAGTAAATCATATGTGCCATGTAGTTTCATATAGGTTTAAAGAGTTAGCTGCTATCCCCTTAGTTATGCTTTCGTATATAGTAAATACTAGTATAAAGATTTGAATGTTAGCACAAAATCTGAAGTAAAGGAGATAGCTGCAAAATCTCTGCACACAATGCTTAGTTCCCAGAAGTAAATCATATGTGCCATGTTGTTTCATTTAGGTTTAAAGAGTTAGCTGCTATACCGCCAGTTATGCTTTCCTATAGTGTAAATGGTAGTTTTACGGATAGGAATGTGAGCACAAAAAATGAAGAAAAGGAGATAGCTGAAAAATCTCTGCACACAATGCTTAGTTCTCAGAAGTAAATCATATGTGCCATGTTGTTTCATTTAGGTTTAAAGAGTTAGCTGCTATACCGCCGGCTTTGCTTTCCTATAGTGTAAATGGTAGTTTTACAGATAGGAATGTTAGCACAAAAACTGAAGAAAAGGAGATAGCTGAAAAATCTCTGCACACAATGCTTAGTTCTCAGAAGTAAATCATATGTGCCATGTTGTTTCATTTAGGTTTAAAGAGTTAGCTGCTATAGCGCCTGTTATGATTTCCTATAGTGTAAATGGTAGTTTTACAGATAGGAATGTAAGCACAAAAACTGAAGAAAAGGAGATAGCTGAAAAATCTCTGCACACAATGCTTAGTTCTCAGAAGTAAATCATATGTGCCATGTTGTTTCATTTAGGTTTAAAGGGTTAGCTGCTATACCGCCGGTTATGCTTTCCTATAATGTAAAAGGCAGTTTTACAGATAGGAATGTTAGCACAAAAACTGAAGAAAAGGAGATAGCTTAAAAATCTCTGCACAAAATGCTTAGTTCTCAGAAGTAAATCATATGTGCCATGTTGTTTCATTTAGGTTTAAAGAGCTAGCTGCTATACCGCCGGTTATGCTTTCCTATAGTGTAAATGCTAGTTTTACAGATAAGAATGTTAGCTCAAAAACTGAAGAAAGGAGATAGCCGGAAAATCTCTGTGCAGAATTGTTAGGTCACAGAAGTAAATCATATGTGCCATGTTGTTTCATTTAGGTTTAAAGAGCTAGCTGCTATACCGCCGGTTATGCTTTCCTATAGTGTAAATGCTAGTTTTACAGAAAAGAATGTTAGCACAAAAACTGAAAGAAAGGAGATAGCCGCAAAATCTCTGCACAGAATTCTTAGGTGTCAGAAGTAAATCATATGAGCCATGTTGTTTCATTTAGGTTTAAAGAGTTAGCTGCTATACCGCCAGTTATGCTTTCCTATAGTGTAAATGGTATTTTTACAGGTATAAATGTTAGCACAAAAACTGAAGAAAAGGAGATAGCTGAAAAATCTCTGCACACAATGCTTAGTTCTCAGAAGTAAATCATATGTGCCATGTTGTTTCATTTAGGTTTTAAGAGTTAGCTGCTATACCGCCGGCTTTGCTTTCCTATAGTGTAAATGCTAGTTTTACAGATAGGAATGTTAGCACAAAAACTGAAAGAAAGGAGATAGCCGCAAAATCTCTGCACAGAATTTTTAGGTGTGAGAAGTAAATCATATGTGCCATGTTGTTTCATTTAGTTTTAAAGAGTTAGCTGCTATACCGCCGCTTATGCTTTCCTATAGTGTAAATGCTAGTTTTACAGATAGGAATGTTAGCTCAAAAAATGCAGAAAAGGAGATGGGTGAAAATTCTCTGGACACAATGCTTAGTTCTCAGAAGTAAATCATATGTGCCATGTTGTTTCATTTAGGTTTAAAGAGTTAGCTGGTATACCGCCGGTTATGCTTTCCTATAGTGTAAATGGTAGTTTTACAGATAGGAATGTTAGCACAAAAACTGAAGAAAAGGAGATAGCTGAAATATCTCTGCACACAATGCTTAGTTCTCAGAAGTAAATCATATGTGCCAAGTTGTTTCATTTAGGTTTAAAGAGTTAGCTGCTATAGCGCCTGTTATGATTTCCTATAGTGTAAATGGTAGTTTTACAGATAGGAATGTAAGCACAAAAACTGAAGTAAAGGAGATAGCTGAAAAATCTCTGCACACAATGCTTAGTTCTCAGAAGTAAATCATATGTGCCATGTTGTTTCATTTAGGTTTAAAGGGTTAGCTGCTATACCGCCGGTTATGCTTTCCTATAATGTAAAAGGTAGTTTTACAGATAGGAATGTTAGCACAAAAACTGAAGAAAAGGAGATAGCTGAAAAATCTCTGCACAAAATGCTTAGTTCTCAGAAGTAAATCATATGTGCCATGTTGTTTAATTTAGGTTTAAAGAGCTAGCTGCTATACCGTCGGTTATGCTTTCCTATAGTGTAAATGCTAGTTTTACAGATAAGAATGTTAGCACAAAAACTGAAAGAAAGGAGATAGCCGCAAAATCTCTGCACAGAATTCTTAGGTCACAGAAGTAAATCATATGTGCCATGTTGTTTCATTTAGGTTTAAAGAGCTAGCTGCTATACCGCCGGTTATGCTTTCCTATAATGTAAAAGGCAGTTTTACAGATAGGAATGTTAGCACAAAAACTGAAGAAAAGGAGATAGCTTAAAAATCTCTGCACAAAATGCTTAGTTCTCAGAAGTAAATCATATGTGCCATGTTGTTTCATTTAGGTTTAAAGAGCTAGCTGCTATACCGCCGGTTATGCTTTCCTATAGTGTAATTGCTAGTTTTACAGATAAGAATGTTAGCACAAAAACTGAAGAAAGGAGATAGCCGCAAAATCTCTGCACAGAATTCTTAGGTCACAGAAGTAAATCATATGTGCCATGTTGTTTCATTTAGGTTTAAAGAGTTAGCTGGTATACCGCCGGTTATGCTTTCCTATAGTGTAAATGGTAGTTTTACAGATAGGAATGTTAGCACAAAAACTGAAGAAAAGGAGATAGCTGAAAAATCTCTGCACACAATGCTTAGTTCTCAGAAGTAAATCATATGGGCCATGTTGTTTCATTTAGGTTTAAAGAGTTAGCTGCTATAGCGCCTGTTATGATTTCCTATAGTGTAAATGGTAGTTTTACAGATAGGAATGTAAACACAAAAACTGAAGAAAAGGAGATAGCTGAAAAATCTCTGCACACAATGCTTAGTTCTCAGAAGTAAATCATATGTGCCATGTTGTTTCATTTAGGTTTAAAGGGTTGGCTGCTATACTGCCGGTTATGCTTTCCTATAATGTAAAAGGTAGTTTTACAGGTAGGAATGTTAGCACAAAAACTGAAGAAAAGGAGATAGCTGAAAAATCTCTGCACAAAATGCTTAGTTCTCAGAAGTAAATCATATGTGCCATGTTGTTTCATTTAGGTTTAAAGAGCTAGCTGCTATACCGTCGGTTATGCTTTCCTGTAGTGTAAATGCTAGTTTTACAGATAAGAATGTTCACACAAAAACTGAAGAAAAGGAGATAGCTGAAAAATCTCTGCACAAAATGCTTAGTTCTCAGAAGTAAATCATATGTGCCATGTTGTTTCATTTAGGTTTAAAGAGCTAGCTGCTATACCGCCGGTTATGCTTTCCTATAGTGTAAATGGTAGTTTTACAGATAAGAATGTAAGCACAAAAACTGAAGAAAAGGAGATAGCTGAAAAATCTCTGCACACAATGCTTAGTTCTCAGAAGTAAATCATATGTGCCATGTTGTTTCATTTAGGTTTAAAGGGTTGGCTGCTATACCGCCGGTTATGCTTTCCTATAATGTAAAAGGTAGTTTTACAGATAGGAATGTTAGCACAAAAACTGAAGAAAAGGAGATAGCTGAAAAATCTCTGCACACAATGCTTAGTTCTCAGAAGTAAATCATATGTGCCATGTTGTTTCATTTAGGTTTAAAGAGTTAGCTGCTATAGAGCCTGTTATGATTTCCTATAGTCTAAATGGTAGTTTTACAGATAGGAATGTAAGCACAAAAACTGAAGAAAAGGAGATAGCTGAAAAATCTCTTTACACAATGCTTGGTTCTCAGAAGTAAATCATATGTGCCATGTTGTTTCATTTAGGTTTAATGAGGTAGCTGCTATACCGCCGGTTATGCTTTCCTATAGTGTAAATGCTAGTTTTATAGATAAGAATGTTAGCACAAAAACTGAAAGAAAGGAGATAGCCGCAAAATCTCTGCACAGATTTCTTAGGTCACAGAAGTAAATCATATGTGCCATGTTGTTTCATTTAGGTTTAAAGAGGTAGCTGCTATACCGCCGGTTATGCTTTCCTATAGTGTAAAGGCTAGTTTTACAGATAAGAATGTTAACACAAAACCTGAAAGAAAGGAGATAGCCGCAAAATCTCTGCACAGAATTCTTAGGTGTCAGAAGTAAATCATATGTGCCATGTTGTTTCATTTAGTTTTAAAGAGTTAGCTGCTATACCGCCGCTTATGCTTTCCTATAGAGTAAATGCTAGTTTTACAGATAAGAACGTTAGCACAAAACCTGAAAGAAAGGAGATAGCCGCAAAATCTCTGCACACAATGCTAAGGTCTCAGAAGTAAATCATATGCGCCATGTTGTTTCATTTAGGTTTAAAGAGATAGGTGCTATACCGCCGGCTTTGCTTTCCTATAGTGTAAATGCTAGTTTTACAGATAGGAATGTAAGCACAAAAACTGAAGGAAAGGATATAGCCACAAAATCTCTGCACACAATTCTTAGTTCTCAAAAGTAAATCATATGTGCCATGTAGTTTCATATAGGTTTAAAGAGTTAGCTGCTATCCCCTTAGTTATGCTTTCGTATATAGTAAATACTAGTATAAAGATTTGAATGTTAGCACAAAATCTGAAGTAAAGGAGATAGCTGCAAAATCTCTGCACACAATGCTTAGTTCCCAGAAGTAAATCATATGTGCCATGTTGTTTCATTTAGGTTTAAAGAGTTAGCTGCTATACCGCCAGTTATGCTTTCCTATAGTGTAAACGGTAGTTTTACGGATAGGAATGTGAGCACAAAAAATGAAGAAAAGGACATAGCTGAAAAATCTCTGCACACAATGCTTAGTTCTCAGAAGTAAATCATATGTGCCATGTTGTTTCATTTAGGTTTAAAGAGTTAGCTGCTATACCGCCGGCTTTGCTTTCCTATAGTGTAAATGGTAGTTTTACAGATAGGAATGTTAGCACAAAAACTGAAGAATAGGAGATAGCTGAAAAATCTCTGCACACAATGCTTAGTTCTCAGAAGTAAATCATATGTGCCATGTTGTTTCATTTAGGTTTAAAGAGTTAGCTGCTATAGCGCCTGTTATGGTTTCCTATAGTGTAAATGGTAGTTTTACAGATAGGAATGTAAGCACAAAAACTGAAGAAAAGGAGATAGCTGAAAAATCTCTGCACACAATGCTTAGTTCTCAGAAGTAAATCATATGTGCCATGTTGTTTCATTTAGGTTTAAAGGGTTAGCTGCTATACCTCCGGTTATGCTTTCCTATAATGTAAAAGGCAGTTTTACAGATAGGAATGTTAGCACAAAAACTGAAGAAAAGGAGATAGCTGAAAAATCTCTGCACAAAATGCTTAGTTCTCAGAAGTAAATCATATGTGCCATGTTGTTTCATTTAGGTTTAAAGAGCTAGCTGCTATACCGCCGGTTATGCTTTCCTATAGTGTAAATGCTAGTTTTACAGATAAGAATGTTAGCACAAAAACTGAAGAAAGGAGAAAGCCGGAAAATCTCTGCGCAGAATTGTTAGGTCACAGAAGTAAATCATATGTGCCATGTTGTTTCATTTAGGTTTAAAGAGCTAGCTGCTATACCGCCGGTTATGCTTTCCTATAGTGTAAATGCTAGTTTTACAGATAAGAGTGTTAGCACAAAAACTGAAAGAAAGGAGATAGCCGCAAAATCTCTGCACAGAATTCTTAGGTCACAGAAGTAAATCATATGAGCCATGTTGTTTCATTTAGGTTTAAAGAGTTAGCTGCTATACCGCCGGTTATGCTTTCCTATAGTGTAAATGGTATTTTTACAGGTATAAATGTTAGCACAAAAACTGAAGAAAAGGAGATAGCTGAAAAATCTCTGCACACAATGCTTAGTTCTCAGAAGTAAATCATATGTGCCATGTTGTTTCATTTAGGTTTTAAGAGTTAGCTGCTATACCGCCGGCTTTGCTTTCCTATAGTGTAAATGCTAGTTTTACAGATAGGAATGTTAGCACAAAAACTGAAAGAAAGGAGATAGCCACAAAATCTCTGCACAGAATTCTTAGGTGTCAGAAGTAAATCATATGTGCCATGTTGTTTCATTTAGTTTTAAAGAGTTAGCTGCTATACCGCCGCTTATGCTTTCCTATAGTGTAAATGCTAGTTTTACAGATAGGAATGTTAGCTCAAAAAATGCAGAAAAGGAGATGGGTGAAAATTCTCTGGACACAATGCTTAGTTCTCAGAAGTAAATCATATGTGCCATGTTGTTTCATTTAGGTTTAAAGAGTTAGCTGGTATACCGCCGGTTATGCTTTCCTATAGTGTAAATGGTAGTTTTACAGATAGGAATGTTAGCACAAAAACTGAAGAAAAGGAGATAGCTGAAAAATCTCTGCACACAATGCTTAGTTCTCAGAAGTAAATCATATGTGCCATGTTGTTTCATTTAGGTTTAAAGAGTTAGCTGCTATAGCGCCTGTTATGATTTCCTATAGTATAAATGGTAGTTTTACAGATAGGAATGTAAGCACAAAAACTGAAGAAAAGGAGATAGCTGAAAAATCTCTGCACACAATGCTTAGTTCTCAGAAGTAAACCATATGTGCCATGTTGTTTCATTTAGGTTTAAAGGGTTAGCTGCTATACCGCCGGTTATGCTTTCCTATAATGTAAAAGGTAGTTTTACAGATAGGAATGTTAGCACAAAAACTGAAGAAAAGGAGATAGCTGAAAAATCTCTGCACAAAATGCTTAGTTCTCAGAAGTAAATCATATGTGCCATGTTGTTTAATTTAGGTTTAAAGAGCTAGCTGCTATACCGTCGGTTATGCTTTCCTATAGTGTAAATGCTAGTTTTACAGATAAGAATGTTAGCACAAAAACTGAAAGAAAGGAGATAGCCGCAAAATCTCTGCACAGAATTCTTAGGTCACAGAAGTAAATCATATGTGCCATGTTGTTTCATTTAGGTTTAAAGAGCTAGCTGCTATACCGCCGGTTATGCTTTCCTATAATGTAAAAGGCAGTTTTACAGATAGGAATGTTAGCACAAAAACTGAAGAAAAGGAGATAGCTTAAAAATCTCTGCACAAAATGCTTAGTTCTCAGAAGTAAATCATATGTGCCATGTTGTTTCATTTAGGTTTAAAGAGCTAGCTCCTATACCGCCGGTTATGCTTTCCTATAGTGTAATTGCTAGTTTTACAGATAAGAATGTTAGCACAAAAACTGAAGAAAGGAGATAGCCGCAAAATCTCTGCACAGAATTCTTAGGTCACAGAAGTAAATCATATGTGCCATGTTGTTTCATTTAGGTTTAAAGAGTTAGCTGGTATACCGCCGGTTATGCTTTCCTATAGTGTAAATGGTAGTTTTACAGATAGGAATGTTAGCACAAAAACTGAAGAAAAGGAGATAGCTGAAAAATCTCTGCACACAATGCTTAGTTCTCAGAAGTAAATCATATGTGCCATGTTGTTTCATTTAGGTTTAAAGAGTTAGCTGCTATAGCGCCTGTTATGATTTCCTATAGTGTAAATGGTAGTTTTACAGATAGGAATGTAAACACAAAAACTGAAGAAAAGGAGATAGCTGAAAAATCTCTGCACACAATGCTTAGTTCTCAGAAGTAAATCATATGTGCCATGTTGTTTCATTTAGGTTTAAAGGGTTGGCTGCTATACCGCCGGTTATGCTTTCCTATAATGTAAAAGGTGGTTTTACAGATAGGAATGTTAGCACAAAAACTGAAGAAAAGGAGATAGCTGAAAAATCTCTGCACAAAATGCTTAGTTCTCAGAAGTAAATCATATGTGCCATGTTGTTTCATTTAGGTTTAAAGAGCTAGCTGCTATACCGTCGGTTATGCTTTCCTGTAGTGTAAATGCTAGTTTTACAGATAAGAATGTTCACACAAAAACTGAAGAAAAGGAGATAGCTGAAAAATCTCTGCACAAAATGCTTAGTTCTCAGAAGTAAATCATATGTGCCATGTTGTTTCATTTAGGTTTAAAGAGCTAGCTGCTATACCGCCGGTTATGCTTTCCTATAGTGTAAATGGTAGTTTTACAGATAAGAATGTAAGCACAAAAACTGAAGAAAAGGAGATAGCTGAAAAATCTCTGCACACAATGCTTAGTTCTCAGAAGTAAATCATATGTGCCATGTTGTTTCATTTAGGTTTAAAGGGTTGGCTGCTATACCGCCGGTTATGCTTTCCTATAATGTAAAAGGTAGTTTTACAGATAGGAATGTTAGCACAAAAACTGAAGAAAAGGAGATAGCTGAAAAATCTCTGCACACAATGCTTAGTTCTCAGAAGTAAATCATATGTGCCATGTTGTTTCATTTAGGTTTAAAGAGCCAACTGCTATACCGCCGGTTATGCTTTCCTATAGTGTAAATGCTAGTTTTACAAATAAGAATGTTAGCACAAAAACTGAAAGAAAGGAGATAGCCGCAAAATCTCTGCACAGAATTCTTAGGTCACAGAAGTAAATCATATGTGCCATGTTGTTTCATTTAGGTTTAAAGAGTTAGCTGGTATACCGCCGGTTATGCTTTCCTATAGTGTAAATGGTAGTTTTACAGATAGGAATGTTAGCACAAAAACTGAAGAAAAGGAGATAGCTGAAAAATCTCTGCACACAATGCTTAGTTCTCAGAAATAAATCATATGTGCCATGTTGTTTCATTTAGGTTTAAAGAGTTAGCTGCTATAGCGCCTGTTATGATTTCCTATAGTGTAAATGGTAGTTTTACAGATAGGAATGTAAACACAAAAACTGAAGAAAAGGAGATAGCTGAAAAATCTCTGCACACAATGCTTAGTTCTCAGAAGTAAATCATATGTGCCATGTTGTTTCATTTAGGTTTAAAGGGTTGGCTGCTATACCGCCGGTTATGCTTTCCTATAATGTAAAAGGTAGTTTTACAGATAGGAATGTTAGCACAAAAACTGAAGAAAAGGAGATAGCTGAAAAATCTCTGCACAAAATGCTTAGTTCTCAGAAGTAAATCATATGTGCCATGTTGTTTCATTTAGGTTTAAAGAGCTAGCTGCTATACCGTCGGTTATGCTTTCCTGTAGTGTAAATGCTAGTTTTACAGATAAGAATGTTCACACAAAAACTGAAGAAAAGGAGATAGCTGAAAAATCTCTGCACAAAATGCTTAGTTCTCAGAAGTAAATCATATGTGCCATGTTGTTTCATTTAGGTTTAAAGAGCTAGCTGCTATACCGCCGGTTATGCTTTCCTATAGTGTAAATGGTAGTTTTACAGATAAGAATGTAAGCACAAAAACTGAAGAAAAGGAGATAGCTGAAAAATCTCTGCACACAATGCGTAGTTCTCAGAAGTAAATCATATGTGCCATGTTGTTTCATTTAGGTTTAAAGGGTTGGCTGCTATACCGCCGGTTATGCTTTCCTATAATGTAAAAGGTAGTTTTACAGATAGGAATGTTAGCACAAAAACTGAAGAAAAGGAGATAGCTGAAAAATCTCTGCACACAATGCTTAGTTCTCAGAAGTAAATCATATGTGCCATGCTGTTTCATTTAGGTTTAAAGAGCCAACTGCTATACCGCCGGTTATGCTTTCCTATAGTGTAAATGCTAGTTTTACAGATAAGAATGTTAGCACAAAAACTGAAAGAAAGGAGATAGCCGCAAAATCTCTGCACAGAATTCTTAGGTCACAGAAGTAAATCATATGTGCCATGTTGTTTCATTTAGGTTTTAAGAGTTAGCTGCTATACCGCCGGCTTTGCTTTCCTATAGTGTAAATGCTAGTTTTACAGATAGGAATCTTAGCACAAAAACTGAAAGAAAGGAGATAGCCGCAAAATCTCTGCACAGAATTCTTAGGTGTCAGAAGTAAATCATATGTGCCATGTTGTTTCATTTAGTTGTAAAGAGTTAGCTGCTATACCGCCGCTTATGCTTTCCTATAGTGTAAATGCTAGTTTTACAGATAGGAATGTTAGCTCAAAAAATGCAGAAAAGGAGATGGGTGAAAAATCTCTGGACACAATGCTTAGTTCTCAGAAGTAAATCATATGTGCCATGTTGTTTCATTTAGGTTTAAAGAGTTAGCTGGTATACCGCCGGTTATGCTTTCCTATAGTGTAAATGGTAGTTTTACAGATAGGAATGTTAGCAGAAAAACTGACGAAAACGAGATAGATGAAAAATCTCTGGACACAATGCTTGGTTCTCAGAAGTAAATCATATGTGCCATGTTGTTTCATTTAGGTTTAAAGAGGTAGCTGCTATACCGCCGGTTATGCTTTCCTATAGTGTAAAGGCTAGTTTTACAGATAAGAATGTTAGCACAAAAACTGAAAGAAAGGAGATAGCCGCAAAATCTCTGCACAGAATTCTTAGGTCACAGAAGTAAATCATATGTGCCATGTTGTTTCATTTAGGTTTAAAGAGTTAGCTGCTATACCGCCGGCTTTGCTTTCCTATAGTGTAAATGGTAGTTTTACAGATAGGAATGTTAGCACAAATTGAGGAAAAGGAGATAGCTGAAAAATCTCTGCACACAATGCTTAGTTCTCAGAAGTAAATCATATGTGCCATGTTGTTTCATTTAGGTTTAAAGAGCTAGCTGCTATACCGCCGGTTATGCTTTCCTATAGTGTAAATGCTAGTTTTACAGGTATAAATGTTAGCACAAAAACTGAAGAAAAGGAGATAGCTGAAAAATCTCTGCACGCAATGCTTAGTTCTCAGAAGTAAATCATATGTGCCATGTTGTTTCATTTAGGTTTTAAGAGCTAGCTGCTATACCGTCGGTTATGCTTTCCTGTAGTGTAAATGCTAGATTTACAGATAAGAATGTTCACACAAAAACTGAAGAAAAGGAGATAGCTGAAAAATCTCTGCACAAAATGCTTAGTTCTCAGAAGTAAATCATATGTGCCATGTTGTTTCATTTAGGTTTAAAGAGCTAGCTGCTATACCGCTGGTTATGCTTTCCTATAGTGTAAATGGTAGTTTTACAGATAAGAATGTAAGCACAAAAACTGAAGAAAAGGAGATAGCTGAAAAATCTCTGCACACAATGCTTAGTTCTCAGAAGTAAATCATATGTGCCATGTTGTTTCATTTAGGTTTAAAGGGTTGGCTGCTATACCGCCGGTTATGCTTTCCTATAATGTAAAAGGTAGTTTTACAGATAGGAATGTTAGCACAAAAACTGAAGAAAAGGACATAGCTGAAAAATCTCTGCACAAAATGCTTAGTTCTCAGAAGTAAATCATATGTGCCATGTTGTTTCATTTAGGTTTAAAGAGCTAGCTGCTATACCGCCGGTTATGCTTTCCTATAGTGTAAATGCTAGTTTTACAGATAAGAATGTTAGCACAAAAACTGAAAGAAAGGAGATAGCCGCAAAATCTCTGCACAGAATTCTTAGGCCACAGAAGTAAATCATATGTGCCATGTTGTTTCATTTAGGTTTAAAGAGCTAGCTGCTATACCGCCGGTTATGCTTTCCTATAGGGTAAATGCTAGTTTTACAGATAAGAATGTTAGCACAAAAACTGAAAGAAAGGAGATAGCCGAAAAATCTCTGCAAAGATTTCTTAGGTCACAGAAGTAAATCATATGTGCCATGTTGTTTCATTTAGGTTTAAAGAGCTAGCTGCTATACCGCCGGTTATGATTTCCTATAGTGTAAATGGTATTTTTACAGGTATAAATGTTAGCACAAAAACTGAAGAAAAGGAGATAGCTGAAAAATCTCTGCACAAAATGCTTAGATCTCAGGAGGAAATCATATGTGCCATGTTGTTTCATTTAGGTTTTAAGAGTTAGCTGCTATACCACCGGCTTTGCTTTCCTATAGGGTAAATGCTAGTTTTACAGATAGGAATGTTAGCACAAAAACTGAGAGAAAGGACATAGCCGCAAAATCTCTGCATAGAATTCTTAGGTGTCAGAAGTAAATCATATGTGCCATGTTGTTTCATTTAGTTTTAAAGAGTAAGCTGCTATACCGCCGCTTATGCTTTCCTATAGTGTAAATGCTAGTTTTACAGATAGGAATGTTAGCTCAAAAAATGCAGAAAAGGAGATAGGTGAAAAATCTCTGGACACAATGCTTAGTTCTCAGAAGTAAATCATATGTGCCATGTTGTTTCATTTAGCTTTAAAGAGTTAGCTGCTATACCGCCGGTTATGCTTTCCTATAGTGTAAATGGTAGTTTTACAGATAGGAATGTTAGCACAAAAACTGAAGAAAAGGAGATAGCTGAAAAATCTCTGCACACAATGCTTGGTTCTCAGAAGTAAATCACATGTGCCATGTTGTTTCATGTAGGTTTAAAGAGGTAGCTGCTATACCGCCGGTTATGCTTTCCTATAGTGAAAGTGCTAGTTTAACAGATAAGAATGTTATCACAAAACCTGAAAGAAAGGAGATAGCCCCAAAATCTCTGCACACAATTCCTAGGTCTCAGAAGTAAATCATATGTGCCATGTTTTTTCATTTAGTTTTAAAGAGTTAGCTGCTATACCGCCGGTCAAGCTTTCCTCTAGTGAAAATGCTAGTTTTACAGATAAGAACGTTAGCACAAAACCTGAAAGAAAGGAGATAGCCGCAAAATCTCTGCACACAATGCTAAGGTCTCAGAAGTAAATCATATGTGCCATGTAGTTTCATTTAGGTTTAAAGAGTTAGCTGCTATCCCCTTAGTTATGCTTTCGTATATAGTAAATAATAGTATAAAGATTTGAATGTTAGCACAAAATCTGAAGTAAAGGAGATAGCTGCAAAATCTCTGCACACAATGCTTAGTTCCCAGAAGTAAATCATATGTGCCATGTTGTTTCATTTAGGGTTAAAGAGTTAGCTGCTATACCGCCAGTTATGCTTTCCTATAGTGTAAATGGCAGTTTTACGGATAGGAATGTGAGCACAAAAACTGAAGAAAAGGAGATAGCTGAAAAATATCTGCACACAATGCTTAGTTCACAGAAGTAAATCATATGTGCCATGTTGTTTCATTTAGGTTTAAAGAGTTAGCTGCTTTAGCGCCTGTTATGATTTCCTATAGTGTAAATGGTAGTTTTACAGATAGGAATGTAAGCACAAAAACTGAAGAAAAGCAGATAGCTGAAAAATCTCTGCACACAATGCTTAGTTCTCAGAAGTAAATCATATGTGCCATGTTGTTTCATTTAGGTTTAAAGAGCTAGCTGCTATACCGTTGGTAATGCTTTCCTGTAGTGTAAATGCTAGTTTTACAGATAAGAATGTTCACACAAAAACTGAAGAAAAGGAGATAGCTGAAAAATCTCTGCACAAAATGCTTAGTTCTCAGAAGTAAATCATATGTGCCATGTTGTTTCATTTAGGTTTAAAGAGTTAGCTGCTATACCGCCGGCTTTGCTTTCCTATAGTGTAAATGGTAGATTTACAGATAGGAATGTTAGCACAAAAACTGAAGAAAAGGAGATAGCTGAAAAATCTCTGCACACAATGCTTAGTTCTCAGAAGTAAATCATATGTGCCATGTTGTTTCATTTAGGTTTAAAGAGTTAGCTGCTATAGCGCCTGTTATGATTTCCTATAGTGTAAATGGTAGTTTTACAGATAGGAATGTAAGCACAAAAACTGAAGAAAAGGAGATAGCTGAAAAATCTCTGCACACAATGCTTAGTTCTCAGAAGTAAATCATATGTGCCATGTTGTTTCATTTAGGTTTAAAGAGCTAGCTGCTATACCGCCGGTTATGCTTTCCTATAGTGTAAATGCTAGTTTTACAGATAAGAATGTTAGCACAAAAACTGAAAGAAAGGAGATAGCCGCAAAATCTCTGCACAGAATTCTTAGGTCACAGAAGTAAATCATATGTGCCATGTTGTTTCATTTAGGTTTAAAGAGTTAGCTGCTATACCGCCGGTTATGCTTTCCTATAGTGTAAATGGTATTTTTACAGGTATAAATGTTAGCACAAAAACTGAAGAAAAGGAGATAGCTGAAAAATCTCTGCACACAATGCTTAGTTCTCAGAAGTAAATCATATGTGCCATGTTGTTTCATTTAGGTTTTAAGAGTTAGCTGCTATACCGCCGGCTTTGCTTTCCTATAGTGTAAATGCTAGTTTTACAGATAGGAATGTTAGCACAAAAACTGAAAGAAAGGAGATAGCCGCAAAATCTCTGCACAGAATTCTTAGGTGTCAGAAGTAAATCATATGTGCCATGTTGTTTCATTTAGTTTTAAAGAGTTAGCTGCTATACCGCCGCTTATGCTTTCCTATAGTGTAAATGCTAGTTTTACAGATAGGAATGTTAGCTCAAAAAATGCAGAAAAGGAGATGGGTGAAAAATCTCTGGACACAATGCTTAGTTCTCAGAAGTAAATCATGTGTGCCATGTTGTTTCATTTAGGTTTAAAGAGTTAGCTGCTATACCGCCGGTTATGCTTTCCTATAGTGTAAATGGTAGTTTTACAGATAGGAATGTTAGCAGAAAAACTGAAGAAAAGGAGATAGCTGAAAAATCTCTTTACACAATGCTTGGTTCTCAGAAGTAAATCATATGTGCCATGTTGTTTCATTTAGGTTTAAAGAGGTAGCTGCTATACCGCCGG
>NW_026688391.1:0-70267 GCF_030445035.2 Dasypus novemcinctus | reverse complement strand
AAGCCTAACCGGCGGTGTAGCAGCTACCTCTTTAAACCTAAATGAAACAACATGGCACATATGATTTACTTCTGAGAACTAACCAATGTGTGCAGAGATTTTTCAGTTATCTCCTTTACTTCAGTTTTGGTGCTAACATTCGTATGTGTAAAACTAGCCTTTACCCTATAGGAAAGCATAACCGGTGGTATAGCAGCTAACTCTTTAAACCTAAATGAAACAACATGGCACATATGGTTTACTTCTGAAAACTAAGCATTGTGTGCAGAAATTTTGCGGCTATCTCCTTTCTTTCAGTTTTTGTGCTAACATTCCTATCTGTAAAACTAGCATTTATACTATAGGAAAGCATAACCGGCGGTATAGCAGCTAACTCTTTAAACCTAAATGAAACAACATGGCACATATGATGTACTTCTGAGAACTAAGCATTGTGTGCAGAGATTTTGCGGCTATCTCCTTTCTTTCAGTTTTTGTGCTAACATTCCTATCTGTAAAACTAGCCTTTACACTATAGGAAATCCTAAACAGCGGTATAGCAGCTAACTCTTTAAACCTAAATGAAACAAATGGCACACATGATTTACTTCTGAGAATTAAGCATTGTGTGCAGAGATTTTTCAGTTATCTCCTTTACTTCAGTTTTGGGGCTAACATTCCTATGTGTAAAACTAGCATTGACACTATAGGAAAGCATAACCGGCGGTATAGCAGCTAACTCTTTAAACCTAAATGAAACAACATGGCACATATGATTTACTTCTGAGAACTAAGCATTGTGTGCAGAGATTTTGCGGCTATCTCCTTTCTTTCAGTTTTTGTGCTAACATTCCTATCTGTAAAACTAGCCTTTACACTATAGGAAATCCTAAACGGTGGTATAGCAGCTAACTCTTTAAACCTAAATGAAACAACATGGCACATATGATTTACTTCTGAGAATTAAGCATTGTGTGCAGAGATTTTTCAGTTATCTCCTTTAATTCAGTTTTGGTGCTGACATTCCTATCTGTAAAACTAGCATTTACACTATAGGAAAGCATAACCGGCGGTATAGCAGCTAACTCTTTAATCCTAAATGAAACAACATGGCACATATGATTTACTTCTGAGAACTAAGCATTGTGTGCAGAGATTTTTCAGTTATCTCCTTTACTTCAGTTTTGGGGCTAACATTCCTATGTGTAAAACTAGTATTTACACTATAGGAAAGCATAACTGGCGGTATAGCAGCTAACTCTTTAAACCTAAATGAAACAACATGGCACATATGGTTTACTTCTGAGAACTATGCATTGTGTGCAGAGATTTTGCGGCTATCTCCTTTCTTTCAGTTTTTGTGCTAACATTCCTATCTGTAAAACTAGCATTTACACTATAGGAAAGCATAACCGGCGGTATAGCAGCTAACTCTTTAAACCTAAATGAAACAACATGGCACATATGATGTACTTCTGGGAACTAAGCATTGTGAGCAGAGATTTTGCGGCTATCTCCTTTCTTTCAGTTTTTGTGCTAACATTCCTATCTGTAAAACTAGCCTTTACACTATAGGAAATCCTAAACGGTGGTATAGCAGCTAACTCTTTAAACCTAAATGAAACAACATGGCACATATGATTTACTTCTGAGAATTAAGCATTGTGTGCAGAGATTTTTCAGTTATCTCCTTTACTTCAGTTTTGGTGCTGACATTCCTATCTGTAAAACTAGCATTTACCCTATAGGAAAGCATAACCGGCGGTATAGCAGCTAACTCTTTAAACCTAAATGAAACAACATGGCACCTATCATTTACTTCTGAGAACGTAGCATTGTGTGCAGAGATTTTGCAGCTATCTCCTTTCTTTCAGTTTTTGTGCTAACATTCCTATCTGTAAAACTAGCTTTTACACTATAGGAAACCTAACCGGCGGTATAGCAGCTACCTCTTTAAACCTAAATGAAACAACATGGCACATATGATTTACTTCTGAGAACTAAGCATTGTGTGCAGAGATTTTTCAGTTATGTACTTTAGTTCAGTTTTGGGGCTAACATTCCTATGTGTAAAACTAGCCTTTACACTATAGGAAAGCATAACCGGCGGTATAGCAGCTAACTCTTTAAACCTAAATGAAACAACATGGCACATATGATTTACTTCTGTGAACTAAGCATTGTGTGCAGAGGTTTTGCGGCTATCGCCTTTCTTTCAGTTTTTGTGCTAACATTCCTATCTGTAAAACTAGCATTTACACTATAGGAAAGCCTAACGGGCAGTAGAGCAGCTAAATCTTTAAACCTAAATGAAACAAACATGGCACTTATGATTTACTTCTGAGAACTAAGCATTGTGTGCAGAGATTTTGCGGCTATCTCCTTTCTTTCAGTTTTTGTGCTTACATTCCTATCTGTAAAACTAGCATTTACACTATAGGAAACCATAACCGGCGGTATAGCAGCTAACTCTTTAAACCTAAATGAAACAACATGGCACATATGATTTACTTCTGAGACCTAAGCATTGTGTGCAGAGATTTTTCAGTTATCTCCTTTACTTCAGTTTTGGTGCTAACATTCCTATGTGTAAAACTAGCCTTTACACTATAGGAAAGCATAACCAGCGGTATAGCAGCTAACTCTTTAAACCTAAATGAAACAACATGGCACATATGGTTTACTTCTGAGAACTAAGCACTGTGTGCAGAGATTTTGCGGCTATCTCTTTTCTTTCAAGTTTTGTGCTAACATTCCTATCTGTAAAACTAGCATTTACACTATAGGAAAGCATAACCGGCAGTATAGCAGCTAACTCTTTAAACCTAAATGAAACAACATGGCACATATGATTTACTTCTGAGAACTAAGCATTGTGTGCAGAGGTTTTGCGGCTATCTCCTTTCTTTCAGTTTTTGTGCTAACATTCCTATCTGTAAAACTAGCATTTACACTATAGGAAAGCATAGCTGGCGGTATAGCAGCTAACTCTTTAAACCTAAATGAAACAACATGGCACATATGATTTACTTCTGAGAACTAAGCATTGTGTGCAGAGATTTTTCAGTTATCTCCTTTACTTCAGTTTTGGTGCTAACATTCCTATGTGTAAAACTAGCATTTACACTATAGGAAAGCATAACCGGCGGTATAGCAGCTAACTCTTTAAACCTAAATGAAACAACATGGCACATATGATGTATTTCTGGGAACTAAGCATTGTGAGCAGAGATTTTGCGGCTATCTCCTTTCTTTCAGTTTTTGTGCTAACATTCCTATCTGTAAAACTAGCCTTTACACTATAGGAAATCCTAAACAGCGGTATAGAAGCTAACTCTTTAAACCTAAATGAAACAACATGGCACATATGATTTACTTCTGAGAACTAAGCATTGTGTGCAGAGATTTTTCAGTTATCTCCTTTACTTCAGTTTTGGGGCTAACATTCCTATGTGTAAAACTAGCATTTACACTATAGGAAAGCATAACCGGCGGTATAGCAGCTAACTCTTTAAACCTAAATGAAACAACATGGCACATATGATTTACTTCTGAGAACTAAGCATTGTGTGCAGAGATTTTGCGGCTATCTCCTTTCTTTCAGTTTTTGTGCTAACATTCCTATCTGTAAAACTAGCCTTTACACTATAGGAAATCCTAAACGGTGGTATAGCAGCTAACTCTTTAAACCTAAATGAAACAACATGGCACCTATCATTTACTTCTGAGAACGTAGCATTGTGTGCAGAGATTTTGCAGCTATCTCCTTTCTTTCAGTTTTTGTGCTAACATTCCTATCTGTAAAACTAGCCTTTACACTATAGGAAATCCTAAACGGTGGTATAGCAGCTAACTCTTTAAACCTAAATGAAACAACATGGCACATATGATTTACTTCTGAGAATTAAGCATTGTGTGCAGAGATTTTTCAGTTATCTCCTTTAATTCAGTTTTGGTGCTGACATTCCTATCTGTAAAACTGGCATTTACACTATAAGAAAGCATAACCGGCGGTATAGCAGCTAACTCTTTAAACCTAAATGAAACAACATGGCACCTATCATTTACTTCTGAGAACTTAGCATTGTGTGCAGAGATTTTGCGGCTATCTCCTTTCTTTCAGTTTTTGTGCTAACATTCCTATCTGTAAAACTAGCTTTTACACACTATAGGAAAGCCTAACCGGCGGTGTAGCAGCTACCTCTTTAAACCTAAATCAAACAACATGGCACATATGATTTACTTCTTAGAACTAACCAATGTGTGCAGAGATTTTTCAGTTATCTCCTTTACTTCAGTTTTTGTGCTAACATTCCTATCTTTAAAACTAGCGTTTACACTATAGGAAAGCCTAACGGGCAGTATAACAGCTAACTCTTTAAACCTAAATGAAACAACATGGCACATATGATTTACTTCTGAGAACTAAGCATTGTGTGCAGAGATTTTTCAGTTATCTACTTTACTTCAGTTTTGGGGCTAACATTCCTATGTGTAAAACTAGCCTTTACACTATAGGAAAGCATAACCAGCGGTATAGCAGCTAACTCTTTAAACCTAAATGAAACAACATGGCACATATGATTTACTTCTGTGAACTAAGCATTGTGTGCAGAGGTTTTGCGGCTATCGCCTTTCTTTCAGTTTTTGTGCTAACATTCCTATCTGTAAAACTAGAATTTACACTATAGGAAAGCCTAACGGGCAGTAGAGCAGCTAAATCTTTAAACCTAAATGAAACAAACATGGCACTTATGATTTACTTCTGAGAACTAAGCATTGTGTGCAGAGGTTTGCGGCTATCTCCTTTCTTTCAGTTTTTGTGCTAACATTCCTATCTGTAAAACTAGCATTTACACTATAGGAAACCATAACCGGCGGTATGGCAGCTAACTCTTTAAACCTAAATGAAACAACATGGCACATATGATTTACTTCTGAGACCTAAGCATTGTGTGCAGAGATTTTTCAGTTATCTCCTTTACTTCAGTTTTGGTGCTAACATTCCTATGTGTAAAACTAGCCTTTACACTATAGGAAAGCATAACCGGCGGTATAGCAGCTAACTCTTTAAACCTAAATGAAACAACATGGCACATATGGTTTACTTCTGAGAACTAAGCATTGTGTGCAGAGATTTTGCGGCTATCTCTTTTCTTTCAGTTTTTGTGCTAACATTCCTATCTGTAAAACTAGCATTTACACTATAGGAAAGCATAACCGGCAGTATAGCAGCTAACTCTTTAAACCTAAATGAAACAATATGGCACATATGATTTACTTCTGAGAACTAAGCATTGTGTGCAGAGGTTTTGCGGCTATCTCCTTTCTTTCAGTTTTTGTGCTAACATTCCTATCTGTAAAACTAGCATGTACACTATAGGAAAGCATAACCGGCGGTATAGCAGCTAACTCTTTAAACCTACATGAAACAACATGGCACCTATCATTTACTTCTGAGAACTAAGCATTGTGTGCAGAGATTTTGCGGCTATCTCCTTTCTTTCAGTTTTTGTGCTAACATTCCTATCTGTAAAACTAGCTTTTACACTATAGGAAATCATAACCGGGGTATAGCAGCTAACTCTTTAAACCTAAATGAAACAACATGGCACATATGATTTACTTCTGAGAACTAAGCATTGTGTGCAGAGATTTTTCAGTTTTCTCCTTTACTTCAGTTTTGGTGCTAACATTCCTATCTGTAAAACTAGCATTTACACTATAGGAAAGCCTAACCGGCGGTATAGCAGCTACCTCTTTAAACCTAAATGAAACAACATGGCACATATGATTTACTTCTGAGAACTAAGGACTGTGTGCAGAGAGTTTTCAGCTATCTCATTTACTTCAGATTTTACGCTAACCTTCATATTTTTATACTCGCATTTACTATATAGGAAAGCATAACTGAGGGTATAGCAGCTAACTCTTTAAACCTAAATGAAACAACATGGCACATATGGTTTACTTCTGAAAACTAAGCATTGTGTGCAGAGATTTTGCGGCTATCTCCTTTCTTTCAATTTTTGTGCTAACATTCCTATCTGTAAAACTAGCATTTACACTATAGGAAAGCATAACCGGCGGTATAGCAGCTAACTCTTTAAACCTAAATGAAACAACATGGCACATATGATGTACTTCTGAGAACTAAGCATTGTGTGCAGAGATTTTGCGGCTATCTCGTTTCTTTCAGTTTTTGTGCTAACATTCCTATCTGTAAAACTAGCCTTTACACTATAGGAAATCCTAAACAGCGGTATAGCAGCTAACTCTTTAAACCTAAGTGAAACAACATGGCACATATGATTTACTTCTGAGAATTAAGCATTGTGTGCAGAGATTTTTCATTTATCTCCTTTACTTCAGTTTTGGGGCTAACATTCCTATGTGTAAAACTAGCATTTACACTATAGGAAAGCATAACCGGCGGTATAGCAGCTAACTCTTTAAACCTAAATGAAACAACATGGCACATATGATTTACTTCTGAGAACTAAGCATTGTGTGCAGAGATTTTGCGGCTATCTCCTTTCTTTCAGTTTTTGTGCTAACATTCCTATCTGTAAAACTAGCCTTTACACTATAGGAAATCCTAAACGGTGGTATAGCAGCTAACTCTTTAAACCTAAATGAAACAACATGGCACATATGATTTACTTCTGAGAATTAAGCATTGTGTGCAGAGATTTTTCAGTTATCTCCTTTAATTCAGTTTTGGTGCTGACATTCCTATCTGTAAAACTAGCATTTACACTATAAGAAAGCATAACCGGCGGTATAGCAGCTAACTCTTTAAACCTAAATGAAACAACATGGCACCTATCATTTACTTCTGAGAACTTAGAATTGTGTGCAGAGATTTTGCGGCTATCTCCTTTCTTTCAGTTTTTGTGCTAACATTCCTATCTGTAAAACTAGCTTTTACACTATAGGAAAGCCTAACCGGCGGTGTAGCAGCTACCTCTTTAAACCTAAATGAAACAACATGGCACATATGATTTACTTCTGAGAACTAACCAATGTGTGCAGAGATTTTTCAGTTATCTCCTTTACTTCAGTTTTGGTGCTAACATTCGTATGTGTAAAACTAGCCTTTACCCTATAGGAAAGCATAACCGGTGGTATAGCAGCTAACTCTTTAAACCTAAATGAAACAACATGGCACATATGGTTTACTTCTGAAAACTAAGCATTGTGTGCAGAAATTTTGCGGCTATCTCCTTTCTTTCAGTTTTTGTGCTAACATTCCTATCTGTAAAACTAGCATTTATACTATAGGAAAGCATAACCGGCGTATAGCAGCTAACTCTTTAAACCTAAATGAAACAACATGGCACATATGATGTACTTCTGAGAACTAAGCATTGTGTGCAGAGATTTTGCGGCTATCTCCTTTCTTTCAGTTTTTGTGCTAACATTCCTATCTGTAAAACTAGCCTTTACACTATAGGAAATCCTAAACAGCGGTATAGCAGCTAACTCTTTAAACCTAAATGAAACAACATGGCACAAATGATTTACTTCTGAGAATTAAGCATTGTGTGCAGAGATTTTTCAGTTATCTCCTTTACTTCAGTTTTGGGGCTAACATTCCTATGTGTAAAACTAGCATTAACACTATAGGAAAGCATACCCGGCGGTATAGCAGCTAACTCTTTAAACCTAAATGAAACAACATGGCACATATGATTTACTTCTGAGAACTAAGCATTGTGTGCAGAGATTTTGCGGCTATCTCCTTTCTTTCAGTTTTTGTGCTAACATTCCTATCTGTAAAACTAGCCTTTACACTATAGGAAATCCTAAACGGTGGTATAGCAGCTAACTCTTTAAACCTAAATGAAACAACATGGCACATATGATTTACTTCTGAGAATTAAGCATTGTGTGCAGAGATTTTTCAGTTATCTCCTTTAATTCAGTTTTGGTGCTGACATTCCTATCTGTAAAACTAGCATTTACACTATAGGAAAGCATAACCGGCGGTATAGCAGCTAACTCTTTAATCCTAAATGAAACAACATGGCACATATGATTTACTTCTGAGAACTAAGCATTGTGTGCAGAGATTTTTCAGTTATCTCCTTTACTTCAGTTTTGGGGCTAACATTCCTATGTGTAAAACTAGTATTTACACTATAGGAAAGCATAACTGGCGGTATAGCAGCTAACTCTTTAAACCTAAATGAAACAACATGGCACATATGGTTTACTTCTGAGAACTATGCATTGTGTGCAGAGATTTTGCGGCTATCTCCTTTCTTTCAGTTTTTGTGCTAACATTCCTATCTGTAAAACTAGCATTTACACTATAGGAAAGCATAACCGGCGGTATAGCAGCTAACTCTTTAAACCTAAATGAAACAACATGGCACATATGATGTACTTCTGGGAACTAAGCATTGTGAGCAGAGATTTTGCGGCTATCTCCTTTCTTTCAGTTTTTGTGCTAACATTCCTATCTGTAAAACTAGCCTTTACACTATAGGAAATCCTAAACGGTGGTATAGCAGCTAACTCTTTAAACCTAAATGAAACAACATGGCACATATGATTTACTTCTGAGAATTAAGCATTGTGTGCAGAGATTTTTCAGTTATCTCCTTTACTTCAGTTTTGGTGCTGACATTCCTATCTGTAAAACTAGCATTTACCCTATAGGAAAGCATAACCGGCGGTATAGCAGCTAACTCTTTAAACCTAAATGAAACAACATGGCACCTATCATTTACTTCTGAGAACGTAGCATTGTGTGCAGAGATTTTGCAGCTATCTCCTTTCTTTCAGTTTTTGTGCTAACATTCCTATCTGTAAAACTAGCTTTTACACTATAGGAAACCTAACCGGCGGTATAGCAGCTACCTCTTTAAACCTAAATGAAACAACATGGCACATATGATTTACTTCTGAGAACTAAGCATTGTGTGCAGAGATTTTTCAGTTATGTACTTTAGTTCAGTTTTGGGGCTAACATTCCTATGTGTAAAACTAGCCTTTACACTATAGGAAAGCATAACCGGCGGTATAGCAGCTAACTCTTTAAACCTAAATGAAACAACATGGCACATATGATTTACTTCTGTGAACTAAGCATTGTGTGCCGAGGTTTTGCGGCTATCGCCTTTCTTTCAGTTTTTGTGCTAACATTCCTATCTGTAAAACTAGCATTTACACTATAGGAAAGCCTAACGGGCAGTAGAGCAGCTAAATCTTTAAACCTAAATGAAACAAACATGGCACTTATGATTTACTTCTGAGAACTAAGCATTGTGTGCAGAGATTTTGCGGCTATCTCCTTTCTTTCAGTTTTTGTGCTTACATTCCTATCTGTAAAACTAGCTTTTACACTATAGGAAACCATAACCGGCGGTATAGCAGCTAACTCTTTAAACCTAAATGAAACAACATGGCACATATGATTTACTTCTGAGACCTAAGCATTGTGTGCAGAGATTTTTCAGTTATCTCCTTTACTTCAGTTTTGGTGCTAACATTCCTATGTGTAAAACTAGCCTTTACACTATAGGAAAGCATAACCAGCGGTATAGCAGCTAACTCTTTAAACCTAAATGAAACAACATGGCACATATGGTTTACTTCTCAGAACTAAGCATTGTGTGCAGAGATTTTGCGGCTATCTCTTTTCTTTCAAGTTTTGTGCTAACATTCCTATCTGTAAAACTAGCATTTACACTATAGGAAAGCATAACCGGCAGTATAGCAGCTAACTCTTTAAACCTAAATGAAACAACATGGCACATATGATTTACTTCTGAGAACTAAGCATTTTGTGCAGAGGTTTTGCGGCTATCTCCTTTCTTTCAGTTTTTGTGCTAACATTCCTATCTGTAAAACTAGCATGTACACTATAGGAAAGCATAACCGGCGGTATAGCAGCTAACTCTTTAAACCTACATGAAACAACATGGCACCTATCATTTACTTCTGAGAACTAAGCATTGTGTGCAGAGATTTTGCGGCTATCTCCTTTCTTTCAGTTTTTGTGCTAACATTCCTATCTGTAAAACTAGCTTTTACACTATAGGAAATCATAACCGGCGGTATAGCAGCTAACTCTTTAAACCTAAATGAAACAACATGGCACATATGATTTACTTCTGAGAACTAAGCATTGTGTGCAGAGATTTTTCAGTTTTCTCCTTTACTTCAGTTTTGGTGCTAACATTCATATTTTTATACTCGCATTTACTATATAGGAAAGCATAACTGAGGGTATAGCAGCTAACTCTTTAAACCTAAATGAAACAACATGGCACATATGGTTTACTTCTGAAAAATAAGCATTGTGTGCAGAGATTTTGCGGCTATCTCCTTTCTTTAAGTGTTTGTGCTAACATTCCTATCTGTAAAACTAGCATTTACACTATAGGAAAGCATAACCGGCGGTATAGCAGCTAACTCTTTAAACTTAAATGAAACAACATGGCATATATGATGTACTTCTGAGAACTAAGCATTGTGTGCAGAGATTTTGTGGCTATCGCCTTTCTTTCAGTTTTTGTGCTAACATTCCTATCTGTAAAACTAGCATTTACACTATAGGAAAACATAACCGGCGGTATAGCAGCTAACTCTTTAAACCTAAATGAAACAACATGCACATATGATTTACTTCTGAGAACTAAGCATTGTGTGCAGAGATTTTTCAGTTTTCTCCTTTACTTCAGTTTTGGTGCTAACATTCATATTTTTATACTCGCATTTACTATATAGGAAAGCATAACTGAGGGTATAGCAGCTAACTCTTTAAACCTAAATGAAACAACATGGCACATATGCTTTACTTCTGAAAACTAAGCATTGTGTGGAGTGGTTTTGCGGCTATCTCCTTTCTTTCAGTTTTTGTGCTAACATTCCTATCTTTAAAACTAGCGTTTACACTATAGGAAAGCCTAATGGGCAGTATAACAGCTAACTCTTTAAACCTAAATGAAACAACATGGTACTTATGATTTACTTCTGAGAACTAAGCATTGTGTGCAGAGATTATTCAGCTATCTCCTTTACTTCAGATTTTGTGCTAACATTCATATCTGTAAAACTAGCATTTACACTATAGGAAAGCATAACCGGCGGTATAGCAGCTAACTCTTTAAACCTAAATGAAACAACATGGCACCTATTATTTATTTCTGAGAACTTAGCATTGTGTGCAGAGATTTTGCGGCTATCTCCTTTCTTTCAGTTTTTGTGCTAACATTCCTATCTGTAAAACTAGCTTTTACACTATAGGAAAGCCTAACCGGCGATATAGCAGCTACCTCTTTAAACCTAAATGAAACAACATGGCACATATGATTTACTTCTGAGAACTAAGCATTGTGTGCAGAGATTTTTCAGTTATCTACTTTACTTCAGTTTTGGGGCTAACATTCCTATGTGTAAAACTAGCCTTTACACTATAGGAAAGCATAACCGGCGGTATAGCAGCTAACTCTTTAAACCTAAATGAAACAACATGGCACATATGATTTACTTCTGTGAACTAAGCATTGTGTGCAGAGGTTTTGCGGCTATCGCCTTTCTTTCAGTTTTTGTGCTAACATTCCTATCTGTAAAACTAGCATTTACACTATAGGAAAGCATAACGGGCAGTAGAGCAGCAAAATCTTTAAACCTAAATGAAACAAACATGGCACTTATGATTTACTTCTGAGAACTAAGCATTGTGTGCAGAGATTTTGCGGCTATCTCCTTTCTTTCAGTTTTTGTGCTAACATTCCTATCTGTAAAACTAGCATTTACACTATAGGAAACCATAACCGGCGGTATAGCAGCTAACTCTTTAAAACCTAAATGAAACAACATGGCACATATGATTTACTTCTGAGACCTAAGCATTGTGTGCAGAGATTTTTCAGTTATCTCCTTTACTTCAGATTTGGTGCTAACATTCCTATGTGTAAAACTAGCCTTTACACTATAGGAAAGCATAACCGGCGGTATAGCAGCTAACTCTTTAAACCTAAATGAAACAACATGGCACATATGGTTTACTTCTGAGAACTAAGCATTGTGTGCAGAGATTTTGCGGCTATCTCTTTTCTTTCAGTTTTTGTGCTAACATTCCTATCTGTAAAACTAGCATTTACACTATAGGAAAGCATAACCGGCAGTATAGCAGCTAACTCTTTAAACCTAAATGAAACAACGTGGCACATATGATTTACTTCTGAGAACTAAGCATTGTGTGCAGAGGTTTTGCAGCTATCTCCTTTCTTTCAGTTTTTGTGCTAACATTCCTATCTGTAAAACTAGCATGTACACTATAGGAAAGCATAACCGGCGGTATAGCAGCTAACTCTTTAAACCTACATGAAACAACATGGCACCTATCATTTACTTCTGAGAACTAAGCATTGTGTGCAGAGATTTTGCGGCTATCTCCTTTCTTTCAGTTTTTGTGCTGACATTCCTATCTGTAAAACTAGCTTTTACACTATAGGAAATCATAACCGGCGGTATAGCACCTAACTCTTTAAACCTAAATGAAACAACATGGCACATATGATTTACTTCTGAGAACTAAGCATTGTGTGCAGAGATTTTTCAGTTTTCTCCTTTACTTCAGTTTTGGTGCTAACATTCCTATCTGTAAAACTAGCATTTACACTACAGGAAAGCCTAACCGCGGTATAGCAGCTACCTCTTTAAACTAAATGAAACAACATGGCACATATGATTTACTTCTGAGAACTAAGGACTGTGTGCAGAGAGTTTTCAGCTATCTCATTTACTTCAGATTTTACGCTAACCTTCATATTTTTATACTCGCATTTACTATATAGGAAAGCATAACTGAGGGTATAGCAGCTAACTCTTTAAACCTAAATGAAACAACATGGCACATATGGTTTACTTCTGAAAACTAAGCATTGTGTGCAGAGATTTTGCGGCTATCTCCTTTCTTTCAATTTTTGTGCTAACATTCCTATCTGTAAAACTAGCATTTACACTATAGGAAAGCATAACCGGCGGTATAGCAGCTAACTCTTTAAACCTAAATGAAACAACATGGCACATATGATGTACTTCTGAGAACTAAGCATTGTCTGCAGAGATTTTGCGGCTATCTCGTTTCTTTCAGTTTTTGTGCTAACATTCCTATCTGTAAAACTAGCCTTTACACTATAGGAAATCCTAAACAGCGGTATAGCAGCTAACTCTTTAAACCTAAGTGAAACAACATGGCACATATGATTTACTTCTGAGAATTAAGCATTGTGTGCAGAGATTTTTCATTTATCTCCTTTACTTCAGTTTTGGGGCTAACATTCCTATGTGTAAAACTAGCATTTACACTATAGGAAAGCATAACCGGCGGTATAGCAGCTAACTCTTTAAACCTAAATGAAACAACATGGCACATATGATTTACTTCTGAGAACTAAGCATTGTGTGCAGAGATTTTGCGGCTATCTCCTTTCTTTCAGTTTTTGTGCTAACATTCCTATCTTTAAAACTAGCGTTTACACTATAGGAAAGCCTAATGGGCAGTATAACAGCTAACTCTTTAAACCTAAATGAAACAACATGGTACTTATGATTTACTTCTGAGAACTAAGCATTGTGTGCAGAGATTATTCAGCTATCTCCTTTACTTCAGATTTTGTGCTAACATTCATATCTGTAAAACTAGCATTTACACTATAGGAAAGCATAACCGGCGGTATAGCAGCTAACTCTTTAAACCTAAATGAAACAACATGGCACCTATTATTTATTTCTGAGAACTTAGCATTGTGTGCAGAGATTTTGCGGCTATCTCCTTTCTTTCAGTTTTTGTGCTAACATTCCTATCTGTAAAACTAGCTTTTACACTATAGGAAAGCCTAACCGGCGATATAGCAGCTACCTCTTTAAACCTAAATGAAACAACATGGCACATATGATTTACTTCTGAGAACTAAGCATTGTGTGCAGAGATTTTCAGTTATCTACTTTACTTCAGTTTTGGGGCTAACATTCCTATGTGTAAAACTAGCCTTTACACTATAGGAAAGCATAACCGGCGGTATAGCAGCTAACTCTTTAAACCTAAATGAAACAACATGGCACATATGATTTACTTCTGTGAACTAAGCATTGTGTGCAGAGGTTTTGCGGCTATCGCCTTTCTTTCAGTTTTTGTGCTAACATTCCTATCTGTAAAACTAGCATTTACACTATAGGAAAGCATAACGGGCAGTAGAGCAGCAAAATCTTTAAACCTAAATGAAACAAACATGGCACTTATGATTTACTTCTGAGAACTAAGCATTGTGTGCAGAGATTTTGCGGCTATCTCCTTTCTTTCAGTTTTTGTGCTAACATTCCTATCTGTAAAACTAGCATTTACACTATAGGAAACCATAACCGGCGGTATAGCAGCTAACTCTTTAAACCTAAATGAAACAACATGGCACATATGATTTACTTCTGAGACCTAAGCATTGTGTGCAGAGATTTTTCAGTTATCTCCTTTACTTCAGATTTGGTGCTAACATTCCTATGTGTAAAACTAGCCTTTACACTATAGGAAAGCATAACCGGCGGTATAGCAGCTAACTCTTTAAACCTAAATGAAACAACATGGCACATATGGTTTACTTCTGAGAACTAAGCATTGTGTGCAGAGATTTTGCGGCTATCTCTTTTCTTTCAGTTTTTGTGCTAACATTCCTATCTGTAAAACTAGCATTTACACTATAGGAAAGCATAACCGGCAGTATAGCAGCTAACTCTTTAAACCTAAATGAAACAACGTGGCACATATGATTTACTTCTGAGAACTAAGCATTGTGTGCAGAGGTTTTGCAGCTATCTCCTTTCTTTCAGTTTTTGTGCTAACATTCCTATCTGTAAAACTAGCATGTACACTATAGGAAAGCATAACCGGCGGTATAGCAGCTAACTCTTTAAACCTACATGAAACAACATGGCACCTATCATTTACTTCTGAGAACTAAGCATTGTGTGCAGAGATTTTGCGGCTATCTCCTTTCTTTCAGTTTTTGTGCTGACATTCCTATCTGTAAAACTAGCTTTTACACTATAGGAAATCATAACCGGCGGTATAGCACCTAACTCTTTAAACCTAAATGAAACAACATGGCACATATGATTTACTTCTGAGAACTAAGCATTGTGTGCAGAGATTTTTCAGTTTTCTCCTTTACTTCAGTTTTGGTGCTAACATTCCTATCTGTAAAACTAGCATTTACACTACAGGAAAGCCTAACCGGCGGTATAGCAGCTACCTCTTTAAACCTAAATGAAACAACATGGCACATATGATTTACTTCTGAGAACTAAGGACTGTGTGCAGAGAGTTTTCAGCTATCTCATTTACTTCAGATTTTACGCTAACCTTCATATTTTTATACTCGCATTTACTATATAGGAAAGCATAACTGAGGGTATAGCAGCTAACTCTTTAAACCTAAATGAAACAACATGGCACATATGGTTTACTTCTGAAAACTAAGCATTGTGTGCAGAGATTTTGCGGCTATCTCCTTTCTTTCAATTTTTGTGCTAACATTCCTATCTGTAAAACTAGCATTTACACTATAGGAAAGCATAACCGGCGGTATAGCAGCTAACTCTTTAAACCTAAATGAAACAACATGGCACATATGATGTACTTCTGAGAACTAAGCATTGTCTGCAGAGATTTTGCGGCTATCTCGTTTCTTTCAGTTTTTGTGCTAACATTCCTATCTGTAAAACTAGCCTTTACACTATAGGAAATCCTAAACAGCGGTATAGCAGCTAACTCTTTAAACCTAAGTGAAACAACATGGCACATATGATTTACTTCTGAGAATTAAGCATTGTGTGCAGAGATTTTTCATTTATCTCCTTTACTTCAGTTTTGGGGCTAACATTCCTATGTGTAAAACTAGCATTTACACTATAGGAAAGCATAACCGGCGGTATAGCAGCTAACTCTTTAAACCTAAATGAAACAACATGGCACATATGATTTACTTCTGAGAACTAAGCATTGTGTGCAGAGATTTTGCGGCTATCTCCTTTCTTTCAGTTTTTGTGCTAACATTCCTATCTGTAAAACTAGCCTTTACACTATAGGAAATCCTAAACGGTGGTATAGCAGCTAACTCTTTAAACCTAAATGAAACAACATGGCACATATGATTTACTTCTGAGAATTAAGCATTGTGTGCAGAGGTTTTGCGGCTATCTCCTTTCTTTCAGTTTTTGTGCTAACATTCCTATCTGTAAAACTAGCATGTACACTATAGGAAAGCATAACCGGCGGTATAGCAGCTAACTCTTTAAACCTACATGAAACAACATGGCACCTATCATTTACTTCTGAGAACTAAGCATTGTGTGCAGAGATTTTGCGGCTATCTCCTTTCTTTCAGTTTTTGTGCTAACATTCCTATCTGTAAAACTAGCTTTTACACTATAGGAAATCATAACCGGCGGTATAGCAGCTAACTCTTTAAACCTAAATGAAACAACATGGCACATATGATTTACTTCTGAGAACTAAGCATTGTGTGCAGAGATTTTTCAGTTTTCTCCTTTACTTCAGTTTTGGTGCTAACATTCATATTTTTATACTCGCATTTACTATATAGGAAAGCATAACTGAGGGTATAGCAGCTAACTCTTTAAACCTAAATGAAACAACATGGCACATATGCTTTACTTCTGAAAAATAAGCATTGTGTGCAGAGATTTTGCGGCTATCTCCTTTCTTTAAGTGTTTGTGCTAACATTCCTATCTGTAAAACTAGCATTTACACTATAGGAAAGCATAACCGGCGGTATAGCAGCTAACTCTTTAAACTTAAATGAAACAACATGGCATATATGATGTACTTCTGAGAACTAAGCATTGTGTGCAGAGATTTTGTGGCTATCGCCTTTCTTTCAGTTTTTGTGCTAACATTCCTATCTGTAAAACTAGCATTTACACTATAGGAAATCATAACCGGCGGTATAGCAGCTAACTCTTTAAACCTAAATGAAACAACATGGCACATATGATTTACTTCTGAGAACTAAGCATTGTGTGCAGAGATTTTTCAGTTTTATCCTTTACTTCAGTTTTGGTGCTAACATTCATATTTTTATACTCGCATTTACTATATAGGAAAGCATAACTGAGGGTATAGCAGCTAACTCTTTAAACCTAAATGAAACAACATGGCACATATGCTTTACTTCTGAAAACTAAGCATTGTGTGGAGTGGTTTTGCGGCTATCTCCTTTCTTTCAGTTTTTGTGCTAACATTCCTATCTTTAAAACTAGCGTTTACACTATAGGAAAGCCTAACGGGCAGTATAACAGCTAACTCTTTAAACCTAAATGAAACAACATGGTACTTATGATTTACTTCTGAGAACTAAGCATTGTGTGCAGAGATTATTCAGCTATCTCCTTTACTTCAGATTTTGTGCTAACATTCATATCTGTAAAACTAGCATTTACACTATAGGAAAGCATAACCGGCGGTATAGCAGCTAACTCTTTAAACCTAAATGAAACAACATGGCACCTATTATTTATTTCTGAGAACTTAGCATTGTGTGCAGAGATTTTGCGGCTATCTCCTTTCTTTCAGTTTTTGTGCTAACATTCCTATCTGTAAAACTAGCTTTTACACTATAGGAAAGCCTAACCGGCGATATAGCAGCTACCTCTTTAAACCTAAATGAAACAACATGGCACATATGATTTACTTCTGAGAACTAAGCATTGTGTGCAGAGATTTTTCAGTTATCTACTTTACTTCAGTTTTGGGGCTAACATTCCTATGTGTAAAACTAGCCTTTACACTATAGGAAAGCATAACCGGCGGTATAGCAGCTAACTCTTTAAACCTAAATGAAACAACATGGCACATATGATTTACTTCTGTGAACTAAGCATTGTGTGCAGAGGTTTTGCGGCTATCGCCTTTCTTTCAGTTTTTGTGCTAACATTCCTATCTGTAAAACTAGCATTTACACTATAGGAAAGCATAACGGGCAGTAGAGCAGCAAAATCTTTAAACCTAAATGAAACAAACATGGCACTTATGATTTACTTCTGAGAACTAAGCATTGTGTGCAGAGATTTTGCGGCTATCTCCTTTCTTTCAGTTTTTGTGCTAACATTCCTATCTGTAAAACTAGCATTTACACTATAGGAAACCATAACCGGCGGTATAGCAGCTAACTCTTTAAACCTAAATGAAACAACATGGCACATATGATTTACTTCTGAGACCTAAGCATTGTGTGCAGAGATTTTTCAGTTATCTCCTTTACTTCAGATTTGGTGCTAACATTCCTATGTGTAAAACTAGCCTTTACACTATAGGAAAGCATAACCGGCGGTATAGCAGCTAACTCTTTAAACCTAAATGAAACAACATGGCACATATGGTTTACTTCTGAGAACTAAGCATTGTGTGCAGAGATTTTGCGGCTATCTCTTTTCTTTCAGTTTTTGTGCTAACATTCCTATCTGTAAAACTAGCATTTACACTATAGGAAAGCATAACCGGCAGTATAGCAGCTAACTCTTTAAACCTAAATGAAACAACGTGGCACATATGATTTACTTCTGAGAACTAAGCATTGTGTGCAGAGGTTTTGCGGCTATCTCCTTTCTTTCAGTTTTTGTGCTAACATTCCTATCTGTAAAACTAGCATGTACACTATAGGAAAGCATAACCGGCGGTATAGCAGCAAACTCTTTAAACCTACATGAAACAACATGGCACCTATCATTTACTTCTGAGAACTAAGCATTGTGTGCAGAGATTTTGCGGCTATCTCCTTTCTTTCAGTTTTTGTGCTGACATTCCTATCTGTAAAACTAGCTTTTACACTATAGGAAATCATAACCGGCGGTATAGCACCTAACTCTTTAAACCTAAATGAAACAACATGGCACATATGATTTACTTCTGAGAACTAAGCATTGTGTGCAGAGATTTTTCAGTTTTCTCCTTTACTTCAGTTTTGGTGCTAACATTCCTATCTGTAAAACTAGCATTTACACTACAGGAAAGCCTAACCGGCGGTATAGCAGCTACCTCTTTAAACCTAAATGAAACAACATGGCACATATGATTTACTTCTGAGAACTAAGGACTGTGTGCAGAGAGTTTTCAGCTATCTCATTTACTTCAGATTTTACGCTAACCTTCATATTTTTATACTCGCATTTACTATATAGGAAAGCATAACTGAGGGTATAGCAGCTAACTCTTTAAACCTAAATGAAACAACATGGCACATATGGTTTACTTCTGAAAACTAAGCATTGTGTGCAGAGATTTTGCGGCTATCTCCTTTCTTTCAATTTTTGTGCTAACATTCCTATCTGTAAAACTAGCATTTACACTATAGGAAAGCATAACCGGCGGTATAGCAGCTAACTCTTTAAACCTAAATGAAACAACATGGCACATATGATGTACTTCTGAGAACTAAGCATTGTGTGCAGAGATTTTGCGGCTATCTCGTTTCTTTCAGTTTTTGTGCTAACATTCCTATCTGTAAAACTAGCCTTTACACTATAGGAAATCCTAAACAGCGGTATAGCAGCTAACTCTTTAAACCTAAGTGAAACAACATGGCACATATGATTTACTTCTGAGAATTAAGCATTGTGTGCAGAGATTTTTCATTTATCTCCTTTACTTCAGTTTTGGGGCTAACATTCCTATGTGTAAAACTAGCATTTACACTATAGGAAAGCATAACCGGCGGTATAGCAGCTAACTCTTTAAACCTAAATGAAACAACATGGCACCTATGATTTACTTCTGAGAACTAAGCATTGTGTGCAGAGATTTTGCGGCTATCTCCTTTCTTTCAGTTTTTGTGCTAACATTCCTATCTGTAAAACTAGCCTTTACACTATAGGAAATCCTAAACGGTGGTATAGCAGCTAACTCTTTAAACCTAAATGAAACAACATGGCACATATGATTTACTTCTGAGAACTAAGCATTGTGTGCAGAGATTTTTCAGTTATCTCCTTTAATTCAGTTTTGGTGCTGACATTCCTATCTGTAAAACTAGCATTTACACTATAGGAAAGCATTACAGGCGGTATAGCAGCTAACTCTTTAAACCTAAATGAAACAACATGGCACCTATCATTTACTTCTGAGAACTTAGCATTGTGTGCAGAGATTTTGCGGCTATCTCCTTTCTTTCAGTTTTTGTGCTAACATTCCTATCTGTAAAACTAGCTTTTACACTATAGGAAAGCCTAACCGGCGGTGTAGCAGCTACCTCTTTAAACCTAAATGAAACAACATGGCACATATGATTTACTTCTGAGAACTAAGCAATGTGTGCAGAGATTTTTCAGTTATCTCCTTTACTTCAGTTTTGGTGCTAACATTCGTATGTGTAAAACTAGCCTTTACACTATAGGAAAGCATAACCGGTGGTATAGCAGCTAACTCTTTAAACCTAAATGAAACAACATGGCACATATGGTTTACTTCTGAGAACTAAGCATTGTGTGCAGAGATTTTGCGGCTATCTCCTTTCTTTCATTTTTTGTGCTAACATTCCTATCTGTAAAACTAGCATTTACACTATAGGAAAGCATAACCGGCGGTATAGCAGCTAACTCTTTAAACCTAAATGAAACAACATGGCACATATGATTTACTTCTGAGAACTAAGCATTGTGTGCAGAGATTTTTCAGTTATATCCTTTACTTCAGTTTTGGGGCTAACATTCCTATGTGTAAAACTAGCATTTACACAATAGGAAAGCATAAACGGCGCTATAGCAGCTAACTCTTTAATCCTAAATGAAACAACATGGCACATATGATTTACTTCTGAGAACTAAGCATTGTGTGCAGAGATTTTTCAGTTATCTCCTTTACTTCAGTTTTGGGGCTAACATTCCTATGTGTAAAACTAGCATTTACACTATAGGAAAGCATAACCGGCGGTATAGCAGCTAACTCTTTAAACCTAAATGAAACAACACGGCACATATGGTTTACTTCTGAGAACTAAGCATTGTGTGCAGAGATTTTGCGGCTATCTCCTTTCTTTCAGTTTTTGTGCTAACATTCCTATCTGTAAAACTAGCATTTACACTATAGGAAAGCATAACCGGCTGTATAGCAGCTAACTCTTTAAACCTAAATGAAACAACATGGCATATATGATTTACTTCTGAAAATTAAGCATTGTGTGCAGAGATTTTTCAGTTATCTCCTTTAATTCAGTTTTGGTGCTGACATTCCTATCTGTAAAACTAGCATTTACACTATAGGAAAGCATAACCGGCGGTATAGCAGCTAACTCTTTAAACCTAAATGAAACAACATGGCACATATGATGTACTTCTGGGAACTAAGCATTGTGAGCAGAGATTTTGCGGCTATCTCCTTTCTTTCAGTTTTTGTGCTAACATTCCTATCTGTAAAACTAGCTTTTACACTATAGGAAAGCCTAACCGGCGGTATAGCAGCTACCTCTTTAAACCTAAATGAAACACCAATGCACATATGATTTATTCCTGAGAACTAAGCATTGTGTGCAGAGATTTTTCAGTTATCTCCTTTACTTCAGTTTTGGTGCTAACATTCCTATCTGTAAAACTAGCATTTACACAATAGGAAAGCCTAACCGGCGGTATAGCAGCTACCTCTTTAAACCTAAATGAAATAACATGGCTCATATGATTTACTTCTAAGAACTAAGCACTGTGTGCAGAGAGTTTTCAGCTATCTCCTTTACTTCAGATTTTGCGCTAACCTTCATATTTTTATACTCGCATTTACTATATAGGAAAGCATAACTGAGGGTATAGCAGCTAACTCTTTAAACCTAAATGAAACAACATGGCACATATGGTTTACTTCTGAGAACTAAGCATTGTGTGCAGAGATTTTGCGGCTATCTCCTTTCTTTCAGTTTTTGTGCTAACATTCCTATCTGTAAAACTAGCATTTACACTATAGGAAAGCATAGCCGGCGATATAGCAGCTAACTCTTTAAACCTAAATGAAACAACATGGCACATATGATTTACTTCTGAGAACTAAGCATTGTGTGCAGAGATTTTGCGGCTATCTCCTTTCTTTCAGTTTTTGTGCTAACATTCCTATCTGTAAAACAAATGAAACAACATGGCACATATGATTTACTTCTGAGAACTAAGCATTGTGTGCAGAGATTTTTCAGTTACCTCCTTTACTTCAGTTTTCGGGCTAACATTCCTATGTGTAAAACTAGCATTTACACTATAGGGAAGCATAACCGGCGGTATAGCAGCTAACTCTTTAAACCTAAATGAAACAACATGGCACATATGATGTTCTTCTGAGAACTAAGCATTGTGTGCAGAGATTTTGCGGCTATCTCCTTTCTTTCAGTTTTTGTGCTAACATTCCTATCTGTAAAACTAGCATTTACACTATAGGAAAGCATAACCGGCGGTATAGCAGCTAACTCTTTAAACCTAAATGAAACAACATGGCACATATGATGTACTTCTGAGAACTAAGCATTGTGAGCAGAGATTTTGCGGCTATCTCCTCTCTTTCAGTTTTTGTGCTAACATTCCTATCTGTAAAACTAGCCTTTACACTATAGGAAATCCTAAACGGTGGTATAGCAGCTAACTCTTTAAACCTAAATGAAACAACATGGCACATATGATTTACTTCTGAGAATTAAGCATTGTGTGCAGAGATTTTTCAGTTATCTCCTTTACTTCAGTTTTGGTGCTGACATTCCTATCTGTAAAACTAGCATTTACCCTAAAGGAAAGCATAACCGGCGGTATAGCAGCTAACTCTTTAAACCTAAATGAAACAACATGGCACCTACCATTTACTTCTGAGAACGTAGCATTGTGTGCAGAGATTTTGCAGCTATCTCCTTTCTTTCAGTTTTTGTGCTAACATTCCTATCTGTAAAACTAGCCTTTACACTATAGGAAATCCTAAACGGTGGTATAGCAGCTAACTCTTTAAACCTAAATGAAACAACATGGCACATATGATTTACTTCTGAGAATTAAGCATTGTGTGCAGAGATTTTTCAGTTATCTCCTTTAATTCAGTTTTGGTGCTGACATTCCTATCTGTAAAACTGGCATTTACACTATATGAAAGCATAACCGGCGGTATAGCAGCTAACTCTTTAAACCTAAATGAAACAACATGGCACCTATTATTTACTTCTGAGAACTTAGCATTGTGTGCAGAGATTTTGCGGCTATCTCCTTTCTTTCAGTTTTTGTGCTAACATTCCTATCTGTAAAACTAGCTTTTACACTATAGGAAAGCCTAACCGGTGGTGTAGCAGCTACCTCTTTAAACCTAAATCAAACAACATGGCACATATGATTTTCTTCTGAGAACTAAGCATTGTGTGCAGAGATTTTTCAGTTATCTCCTTTACTTCAGTTTTGGGGCTAACATTCCTATGTGTAAAACTAGCATTTACACAATAGGAAAGCATAACCGGCGGTATAGCAGCTAACTCTTTAAACCTAAATGAAACAACATGGCACATATGGTTTACTTCTGAGAACTAAGCATTGTGTGCAGAGATTTTGCGGCTATCTCCTTTCTTTCAGTTTTTGTGCTAACATTCCTATCTGTAAAACTAGCATTTACACTATAGGAAAGCATAGCCGGCGATATAGCAGCTAACTCTTTAAACCTAAATGAAACAACATGGCACATATGATTTACTTCTGAGAACTAAGCATTGTGTGCAGAGATTTTTCAGTTATCTCCTTTACATCAGTTTTGGGGCTAACATTTCTAAGTGTAAAACTAGCATTTACACAATAGGAAAGCATAACCGGCGCTATAGCAGCTAACTCTTTAATCCTAAATGAAACAACATGGCACATATGATTTACTTCTGAGAACTAAGCATTGTGTGCAGAGATTTTGCGGCTATCTCCTTTCTTTCAGTTTTTGTGCTAACATTCCTATCTGTAAAACTCGCCTTTACACTATAGGAAATCCTAAACGGTGGTATAGCAGCTAACTCTTTAAACCTAAATGAAACAACATGGCACGTATGATTTACTTCTGAGAATTAAGCATTGTGTGCAGAGATTTTTCAGTTATCTCCTTTAATTCAGTTTTGGTGCTGACATTCCTATCTGTAAAACTGGCATTTACACTATATGAAAGCATAACCGGCGGTATAGCAGCTAACTCTTTAAACCTAAATGAAACAACATGGCACCTATCATTTACTTCTGAGAACTTAGCATTGTGTGCAGAGATTTTGCGGCTATCTCCTTTCTTTCAGTTTTTGTGCTAACATTCCTATCTGTAAAACTAGCTTTTACACTATAGGAAAGCCTAACCGGCGGTATAGCAGCTACCTCTTTAAACCTAAATGAAACAACATGGCACATATGATTTACTTCTGAGAACTAACCAATGTGTGCAGAGATTTTTCAGTTATCTCCTTTACTTCAGTTTTGGTGCTAACATTCGTATGTGTAAAACTAGCCTTTACACTATAGGAAAGCATAACCGGTGGTATAGCAGCTAACTATTTAAACCTAAATGAAACAACATGGCACATATGGTTTACTTCTGAGAACTAAGCATTTTGTGCAGAGATTTTGCGGCTATCTCCTTTCTTTCAGTTTTTGTGCTAACATTCCTATCTGTAAAACTAGCATTTACACTATAGGAAAGCATAACCGGCGGTATAGCAGCTAACTCTTTAAACCTAAATGAAAGAACATGGCACATATGATTTACTTCTGAGAACTAAGCATTGTGTGCAGAGATTTTTCAGTTATCTCCTTTACTTCAGCTTTGGGGCTAACATTCCTATCTGTAAAACTAGCATTTACACTATAGGAAAGCATTACAGGCGGTATAGCAGCTAACTCTTTAAACCTAAATGAAACAACATGGCACCTATCATTTACTTCTGAGAACTTAGCATTGTGTGCAGAGATTTTGCGGCTATCTCCTTTCTTTCAGTTTTTGTGCTAACATTCCTATCTGTAAAACTAGCTTTTACACTATAGGAAAGCCTAACCGGCGGTGTAGCAGCTACCTCTTTAAACCTAAATGAAACAACATGGCACATATGATTTACTTCTGAGAACTAAGCAATGTGTGCAGAGATTTTTCAGTTATCTCCTTTACTTCAGTTTTGGTGCTAACATTCGTATGTGTAAAACTAGCCTTTACACTATAGGAAAGCATAACCGGTGGTATAGCAGCTAACTCTTTAAACCTAAATGAAACAACATGGCACATATGGTTTACTTCTGAGAACTAAGCATTGTGTGCAGAGATTTTGCGGCTATCTCCTTTCTTTCCGTTTTTGTGCTAACATTCCTATCTGTAAAACTAGCATTTACACTATAGGAAAGCATAACCGGCGGTATAGCAGCTAACTCTTTAAACCTAAATGAAACAACATGGCACATATGATTTACTTCTGAGAACTAAGCATTGTGTGCAGAGATTTTTCAGTTATCTCCTTTACTTCAGTTTTGGGGCTAACATTCCTATGTGTAAAACTAGCATTTACACAATAGGAAAGCATAACCGGCGCTATAGCAGCTAACTCTTTAATCCTAAATGAAACAACATGGCACATATGATTTACTTCTGAGAACTAAGCATTGTGTGCAGAGATTTTTCAGTTATCTCCTTTACTTCAGTTTTGGGGCTAACATTCCTATGTGTAAAACTAGCCTTTACACTATAGGAAAGCATAACCGGCGGTATAGCAGCTAACTCTTTAAACCTAAATGAAACAACATGGCACATATGGTTTACTTCTGAAAACTAAGCATTGTGTGCAGAGATTTTGCGGCTATCTCCTTTCTTTCAGTTTTTGTGCTAACATTCCTATCTGTAAAACTAGCATTTACACTATAGGAAAGCATAACCGGCGGTATAGCAGCTAACTCTTTAAACCTAAATGAAACAACATGGCACATATGATTTACTTCTGAGAACTAAGCATTGTGTGCAGAGATTTTGCGGCTATCTCCTTTCTTTCAGTTTTTGTGCTAACATTCCTATCTGTAAAACAAATGAAACAACATGGCACATATGATTTACTTCTGAGAACTAAGCATTGTGTGCAGAGATTTTTCAGTTATCTCCTTTACTTCAGTTTTCGGGCTAACATTCCTATGTGTAAAACTAGCATTTACACTATAGGGAAGCATAACCGGCGGTATAGCAGCTAACTCTTTAAACCTAAATGAAACAACATGGCACATATGATGTTCTTCTGAGAACTAAGCATTGTGTGCAGAGATTTTGCGGCTATCTCCTTTCTTTCAGTTTTTGTGCTAACATTCCTATCTGTAAAACTAGCATTTACACTATAGGAAAGCATAACCGGCTGTATAGCAGCTAACTCTTTAAACCTAAATGAAACAACATGGCATATATGATTTACTTCTGAAAATTAAGCATTGTGTGCAGAGATTTTTCAGTTATCTCCTTTAATTCAGTTTTGGTGCTGACATTCCTATCTGTAAAACTAGCATTTACACTATAGGAAAGCATAACCGGCGGTATAGCAGCTAACTCTTTAAACCTAAATGAAACAACATGGCACATATGATGTACTTCTGGGAACTAAGCATTGTGAGCAGAGATTTTGCGGCTATCTCCTTTCTTTCAGTTTTTGTGCTAACATTCCTATCTGTAAAACTAGCTTTTACACTATAGGAAAGCCTAACCGGCGGTATAGCAGCTACCTCTTTAAACCTAAATGAAACACCAATGCACATATGATTTATTCCTGAGAACTAAGCATTGTGTGCAGAGATTTTTCAGTTATCTCCTTTACTTCAGTTTTGGTGCTAACATTCCTATCTGTAAAACTAGCATTTACACAATAGGAAAGCCTAACCGGCGGTATAGCAGCTACCTCTTTAAACCTAAATGAAATAACATGGCTCATATGATTTACTTCTAAGAACTAAGCACTGTGTGCAGAGAGTTTTCAGCTATCTCCTTTACTTCAGATTTTGCGCTAACCTTCATATTTTTATACTCGCATTTACTATATAGGAAAGCATAACTGAGGGTATAGCAGCTAACTCTTTAAACCTAAATGAAACAACATGGCACATATGGTTTACTTCTGAAAACTAAGCATTGTGTGCAGAGATTTTGCGGCTATCTCCTTTCTTTCAGTTTTTGTGCTAACATTCCTATCTGTAAAACTAGCATTTACACTATAGGAAAGCATAACCGGCGGTATAGCAGCTAACTCTTTAAACCTAAATGAAACAACATGGCACATATGATTTACTTCTGAGAACTAAGCATTGTGTGCAGAGATTTTGCGGCTATCTCCTTTCTTTCAGTTTTTGTGCTAACATTCCTATCTGTAAAACAAATGAAACAACATGGCACATATGATTTACTTCTGAGAACTAAGCATTGTGTGCAGAGATTTTTCAGTTATCTACTTTACTTCAGTTTTCGGGCTAACATTCCTATGTGTAAAACTAGCATTTACACTATAGGGAAGCATAACCGGCGGTATAGCAGCTAACTCTTTAAACCTAAATGAAACAACATGGCACATATG
This sequence comes from Dasypus novemcinctus, assembly GCF_030445035.2. Taxonomy (NCBI): domain Eukaryota; kingdom Metazoa; phylum Chordata; class Mammalia; order Cingulata; family Dasypodidae; genus Dasypus; species Dasypus novemcinctus. The sequence goes on along the minus strand of NW_026688391.1, from coordinate 42,709 downwards.
ATGTTCTTCTGAGAACTAAGCATTGTGTGCAGAGATTTTGCGGCTATCTCCTTTTTTTCAGTTTTTGTGCTAACATTCCTATCTGTAAAACTAGCATTTACACTATAGGAAAGCATAACCGGCGGTATAGCAGCTAACTCTTTAAACCTAAATGAAACAACATGGCACATATGATGTACTTCTGAGAACTAAGCATTGTGAGCAGAGATTTTGCGGCTATCTCCTCTCTTTCAGTTTTTGTGCTAACATTCCTATCTGTAAAACTAGTCTTTACACTATAGGAAATCCTAAACGGTGGTATAGCAGCTAACTCTTTAAACCTAAATGAAACAACATGGCACATATGATTTACTTCTGAGAATTAAGCATTGTGTGCAGAGATTTTTCAGTTATCTCCTTTACTTCAGTTTTGGTGCTGACATTCCTATCTGTAAAACTAGCATTTACCCTATAGGAAAGCATAACCGGCGGTATAGCAGCTAACTCTTTAAACCTAAATGAAACAACAAGGCACCTATCATTTACTTCTGAGAACGTAGCATTGTGTGCAGAGATTTTGCAGCTATCTCCTTTCTTTCAGTTTTTGTGCTAACATTCCTATCTGTAAAACTAGCCTTTACACTATAGGAAATCCTAAACGGTGGTATAGCAGCTAACTCTTTAAACCTAAATGAAACAACATGGCACATATGATTTACTTCTGAGAATTAAGCATTGTGTGCAGAGATTTTTCAGTTATCTCCTTTAATTCAGTTTTGGTGCTGACATTCCTATCTGTAAAACTGGCATTTACACTATATGAAAGCATAACCGGCGGTATAGCAGCTAACTCTTTAAACCTAAATGAAACAACATGGCACCTATCATTTACTTCTGAGAACTTAGCATTGTGTGCAGAGATTTTGCGGCTATCTCCTTTCTTTCAGTTTTTGTGCTAACATTCCTATCTGTAAAACTAGCTTTTACACTATAGGAAAGCCTAACCGGCGGTGTAGCAGCTACCTCTTTAAACCTAAATCAAACAACATGGCACATATGATTTTCTTCTGAGAACTAAGCATTGTGTGCAGAGATTTTTCAGTTATCTCCTTTACTTCAGTTTTGGGGCTAACATTCCTATGTGTAAAACTAGCATTTACACAATAGGAAAGCATAACCGGCGGTATAGCAGCTAACTCTTTAAACCTAAATGAAACAACATGGCACATATGGATTACTTCTGAGAACTAAGCATTGTTTGCAGAGATTTTGCGGCTATCTCCTTTCTTTCAGTTTTTGTGCTAACATTCCTATCTGTAAAACTAGCATTTACACTATAGGAAAGCATAGCCGGCGATATAGCAGCTAACTCTTTAAACCTAAATGAAACAACATGGCACATATGATTTACTTCTGAGAACTAAGCATTGTGTGCAGAGATTTTTCAGTTATCTCCTTTACTTCAGTTTTCGGGCTAACATTCCTATGTGTAAAACTAGCATTTACACTATAGGAAAGCATAACCGGCGGTATAGCAGCTAACTCTTTAAACCTAAATGAAACAACATGGCACATATGATGTTCTTCTGAGAACTAAGCATTGTGTGCAGAGATTTTGCGGCTATCTCCTTTCTTTCAGTTTTTGTGCTAACATTCCTATCTGTAAAACTAGCCTTTACACTATAGGAAATCCTAAACAGCGGTATAGCAGCTAACTCTTTAAACCTAAATGAAACAACATGGCACATATGATTTACTTCTGAGAATTAAGCATTGTGTGCAGAGATTTTTCAGTTATCTCCTTTACTTCAGTTTTGGGGCTAACATTCCTATGTGTAAAACTAGCATTTACACTATAGGAAAGCATAACCGGCGGTATAGCAGCTAACTCTTTAAACCTAAATGAAACAACATGGCACATATGGTTTACTTCTGAGAACTAAGCATTGTGTGCAGAGATTTTGCGGCTATCTCCTTTCTTTCAGTTTTTGTGCTAACATTCCTATCTGTAAAACTAGCATTTTCACTATAGGAAACCATAACCGGCGGTATAGCAGCTAACTCTTTAAACCTAAATGAAACAACATGGCACATATGATGTACTTCTGGGAACTAAGCATTGTGAGCAGAGATTTTGCGGCTATCTCCTTTCTTTCAGTTTTTGTGCTAACATTCCTATCTGTAACACTAGCATTTACACTATAGGAAAGCATAACCGGCGGTATAGCAGCTAACTCTTTAAACCTAAATGAAACAACATGGCACATATGATTTACTTCTGAGAACTAAGCATTGTGTGCAGAGATTTTTCAGTTATCTCCTTTACATCAGTTTTGGGGCTAACATTTCTAAGTGTAAAACTAGCATTTACACAATAGGAAAGCATAACCGGCGATATAGCAGCTAACTCTTTAATCCTAAATGAAACAACATGGCACATATGATTTACTTCTGAGAACTAAGCATTGTGTGCAGAGATTTTTCAGTTATCTCCTTTACTTCAGTTTTGGGGCTAACATTCCTATCTGTAAAACTAGCATTTACACAATAGGAAAGCATAACCGGCGCTATAGCAGCTAACTCTTTAAACCTAAATGAAACAACATGGCACATATGATTTACTTCTGAGAACTAAGCATTGTGTGCAGAGATTTTTCAGTTATCTCCTTTACTTCAGTTTTGGGGCTAACATTCCTATGTGTAAAACTAGCATTTACACAATAGGAAAGCATAACTGGTGGTATAGCAGCTAACTCTTTAAACCTAAATGAAACAACACGGCACATATGGTTTACTTCTGAGAACTAAGCATTGTGTGCAGAGATTTTGCGGCTATCTCCTTTCTTTCAGTTTTTGTGCTAACATTCCTATCTGTAAAACTAGCATTTACACTATAGGAAAGCATAGCCGGCGGTATAGCAGCTAACTCTTTAAACCTAAATGAAACAACATGGCACATATGATTTACTTCTGAGAACTAAGCATTGTGTGCAGAGATTTTTCAGTTATCTCCTTTACTTCAGTTTTCGGGCTAACATTCCTATGTGTAAAACTAGCATTTACACTATAGGAAAGCATAACCGGCGGTATAGCAGCTAACTCTTTAAACCTAAATGAAACAACATGGCAAATATGATGTTCTTCTGAGAACTAAGCATTGTGTGCAGAGATTTTGCGGCTATCTCCTTTCTTTCAGTTTTTCTGCTAACATTCCTATCTGTAAAACTCGCCTTTACACTATAGGAAATCCTAAACGGTGGTATAGCAGCTAACTCTTTAAACCTAAATGAAACAACATGGCACATATGATTTACTTCTGAGTATTAAGCATTGTGTGCAGAGATTTTTCAGTTATCTCCTTTAATTCAGTTTTGGTGCTGACATTCCTATCTGTAAAACTAGCATTTACACTATAAGAAAGCATAACCGGCGGTATAGCAGCTAACTCTTTAAACCTAAATGAAACAACATGGCACCTATCATTTACTTCTGAGAACTTAGCATTGTGTGCAGAGATTTTGCGGCTATCTCCTTTCTTTCAGTTTTTGTGCTAACATTCCTATCTGTAAAACTAGCTTTTACACTATAGGAAAGCCTAACCGGCGGTATAGCAGCTACCTCTTTAAACCTAAATGAAACAACATGGCACATATGATTTACTTCTGAGAACTAACCAATGTGTGCAGAGATTTTTCAGTTATCTCCTTTACTTCAGTTTTGGTGCTAACATTCGTATGTGTAAAACTAGCCTTTACACTATAGGAAAGCATAACCGGTGGTATAGCAGCTAACTATTTAAACCTAAATGAAACAACATGGCACATATGGTTTACTTCTGAGAACTAAGCATTTTGTGCAGAGATTTTGCGGCTATCTCCTTTCTTTCAGTTTTTGTGCTAACATTCCTATCTGTAAAACTAGCATTTACACTATAGGAAAACATAACCGGCGGTATAGCAGCTAACTCTTTAAACCTAAATGAAACAACATGGCACATATGATTTACTTCTGAGAACTAAGCATTGTGTGCAGAGATTTTTCAGTTATCTCCTTTACTTCAGCTTTGGGGCTAACATTCCTATCTGTAAAACTAGCATTTACACTATAGGAAAGCATTACAGGCGGTATAGCATCTAACTCTTTAAACCTAAATGAAACAACATGGCACCTATCATTTACTTCTGAGAACTTAGCATTGTGTGCAGAGATTTTGCGGCTATCTCCTTTCTTTCAGTTTTTGTGCTAACATTCCTATCTGTAAAACTAGCTTTTACACTATAGGAAAGCCTAACCGGCGGTGTAGCAGCTACCTCTTTAAACCTAAATGAAACAACATGGCACATATGATTTACTTCTGAGAACTAACCAATGTGTGCAGAGATTTTTCAGTTATCTCCTTTACTTCAGTTTTGGTGCTAACATTCGTATGTGTAAAACTAGCCTTTACACTATAGGAAAGCATAACCGGTGGTATAGCAGCTAACTCTTTAAACCTAAATGAAACAACATGGCACATATGGTTTACTTCTGAGAACTAAGCATTGTGTGCAGAGATTTTGCGGCTATCTCCTTTCTTTCATTTTTTGTGCTAACATTCCTATCTGTAAAACTAGCATTTACACTATAGGAAAGCATAACCGGCGGTATAGCAGCTAACTCTTTAAACCTAAATGAAACAACATGGCACATATGATTTACTTCTGAGAACTAAGCATTGTGTGCAGAGATTTTTCAGTTATCTCCTTTACTTCAGTTTTGGGGCTAACATTCCTATGTGTAAAACTAGCATTTACACAATAGGAAAGCATAACCGGCGCTATAGCAGCTAACTCTTTAATCCTAAATGAAACAACATGGCACATATGATTTACTTCTGAGAACTAAGCATTGTGTGCAGAGATTTTGCGGCTATCTCCTTTCTTTCAGTTTTTGTGCTAACATTCCTATCTGTAAAACTAGCCTTTACACTATAGGAAATCCTAAACAGCGGTATAGCAGCTAACTCTTTAAACCTAAATGAAACAACATGGCACATATGATTTACTTCTGAGAATTAAGCATTGTGTGCAGAGATTTTTCAGTTATCTCCTTTACTTCAGTTTTGGGGCTAACATTCCTATGTGTAAAACTAGCATTTACACTATAGGAAAGCATAACCGGCGGTATAGCAGCTAACTCTTTAAACCTAAATGAAACAACATGGCACATATGGTTTACTTCTGAGAACTAAGCATTGTGTGCAGAGATTTTGCGGCTATCTCCTTTCTTTCAGATTTGTGCTAACATTCCTATCTGTAAAACTAGCATTTTCACTATAGGAAACCATAACCGGCGGTATAGCAGCTAACTCTTTAAACCTAAATGAAACAACATGGCACATATGATGTACTTCTGGGAACTAAGCATTGTGAGCAGAGATTTTGCGGCTATCTCCTTTCTTTCAGTTTTTGTGCTAACATTCCTATCTGTAACACTAGCATTTACACTATAGGAAAGCATAACCGGCGGTATAGCAGCTAACTCTTTAAACCTAAATGAAACAACATGGCACATATGATTTACTTCTGAGAACTAAGCATTGTGTGCAGAGATTTTCCAGTTATCTCCTTTACATCAGTTTTGGGGCTAACATTTCTAAGTGTAAAACTAGCATTTACACAATAGGAAAGCATAACCGGCGCTATAGCAGCTAACTCTTTAATCCTAAATGAAACAACATGGCACATATGATTTACTTCTGAGAACTAAGCATTGTGTGCAGAGATTTTGCGGCTATCTCCTTTCTTTCAGTTTTTGTGCTAACATTCCTATCTGTAAAACTCGCCTTTACACTATAGGAAATCCTAAACGGTGGTATAGCAGCTAACTCTTTAAACCTAAATGAAACAACATGGCACATATGATTTACTTCTGAGTATTAAGCATTGTGTGCAGAGATTTTTCAGTTATCTCCTTTAATTCAGTTTTGGTGCTGACATTCCTATCTGTAAAACTAGCATTTACACTATAAGAAAGCATAACCGGCGGTATAGCAGCTAACTCTTTAAACCTAAATGAAACAACATGGCACATATGATTTACTTCTGAGAACTAACCAATGTGTGCAGAGATTTTTCAGTTAACTCCTTTACTTCAGTTTTGGTGCTAACATTCGTATGTGTAAAACTAGCCTTTACACTATAGGAAAGCATAACCGGTGGTATAGCAGCTAACTATTTAAACCTAAATGAAACAACATGGCACATATGGTTTACTTCTGAGAACTAAGCATTTTGTGCAGAGATTTTGCGGCTATCTCCTTTCTTTCAGTTTTTGTGCTAACATTCCTATCTGTAAAACTAGCATTTACACTATAGGAAAGCATAACCGGCGGTATAGCAGCTAACTCTTTAAACCTAAATGAAACAACATGGCACATATGATTTACTTCTGAGAACTAAGCATTGTGTGCAGAGATTTTTCAGTTATCTCCTTTACTTCAGCTTTGGGGCTAACATTCCTATCTGTAAAACTAGCATTTACACTATAGGAAAGCATTACAGGCGGTATAGCAGCTAACTCTTTAAACCTAAATGAAACAACATGGCACCTATCATTTACTTCTGAGAACTAAGCATTGTGTGCAGAGATTTTTCAGTTATCTCCTTTACTTCAGTTTTGGGGCTAACATTCCTATGTGTAAAACTAGCATTTACACTATAGGAAAGCATAACCGGCGGTATAGCAGCTAACTCTTTAAACCTAAATGAAACAACACGGCACATATGGTTTACTTCTGAGAACTAAGCATTGTGTGCAGAGATTTTGCGGCTATCTCCTTTCTTTCAGTTTTTGTGCTAACATTCCTATCTGTAAAACTAGCATTTACACTATAGGAAAGCATAACCGGCTGTATAGCAGCTAACTCTTTAAACCTAAATGAAACAACATGGCATATATGATTTACTTCTGAAAATTAAGCATTGTGTGCAGAGATTTTTCAGTTATCTCCTTTAATTCAGTTTTGGTGCTGACATTCCTATCTGTAAAACTAGCATTTACACTATAGGAAAGCATAACCGGCGGTATAGCAGCTAACTCTTTAAACCTAAATGAAACAACATGGCACATATGATGTACTTCTGGGAACTAAGCATTGTGAGCAGAGATTTTGCGGCTATCTCCTTTCTTTCAGTTTTTGTGCTAACATTCCTATCTGTAAAACTAGCTTTTACACTATAGGAAAGCCTAACCGGCGGTATAGCAGCTACCTCTTTAAACCTAAATGAAACACCAATGCACATATGATTTATTCCTGAGAACTAAGCATTGTGTGCAGAGATTTTTCAGTTATCTCCTTTACTTCAGTTTTGGTGCTAACATTCCTATCTGTAAAACTAGCATTTACACAATAGGAAAGCCTAACCGGCGGTATAGCAGCTACCTCTTTAAACCTAAATGAAATAACATGGCTCATATGATTTACTTCTAAGAACTAAGCACTGTGTGCAGAGAGTTTTCAGCTATCTCCTTTACTTCAGATTTTGCGCTAACCTTCATATTTTTATACTCGCATTTACTATATAGGAAAGCATAACTGAGGGTATAGCAGCTAACTCTTTAAACCTAAATGAAACAACATGGCACATATGGTTTACTTCTGAAAACTAAGCATTGTGTGCAGAGATTTTGCGGCTATCTCCTTTCTTTCAGTTTTTGTGCTAACATTCCTATCTGTAAAACTAGCATTTACACTATAGGAAAGCATAACCGGCGGTATAGCAGCTAACTCTTTAAACCTAAATGAAACAACATGCCACATATGATTTACTTCTGAGAACTAAGCATTGTGTGCAGAGATTTTGCGGCTATCTCCTTTCTTTCAGTTTTTGTGCTAACATTCCTATCTGTAAAACAAATGAAACAACATGGCACATATGATTTACTTCTGAGAACTAAGCATTGTGTGCAGAGATTTTTCAGTTATCTCCTTTACTTCAGTTTTCGGGCTAACATTCCTATGTGTAAAACTAGCATTTACACTATAGGGAAGCATAACCGGCGGTATAGCAGCTAACTCTTTAAACCTAAATGAAACAACATGGCACATATGATGTACTTCTGAGAACTAAGCATTGTGAGCAGAGATTTTGCGGCTATCTCCTCTCTTTCAGTTTTTGTGCTAACATTCCTATCTGTAAAACTAGCCTTTACACTATAGGAAATCCTAAACGGTGGTATAGCAGCTAACTCTTTAAACCTAAATGAAACAACATGGCACATATGATTTACTTCTGAGAATTAAGCATTGTGTGCAGAGATTTTTCAGTTATCTCCTTTACTTCAGTTTTGGTGCTGACATTCCTATCTGTAAAACTAGCATTTACCCTATAGGAAAGCATAACCGGCGGTATAGCAGCTAACTCTTTAAACCTAAATGAAACAACATGGCACCTACCATTTACTTCTGAGAACGTAGCATTGTGTGCAGAGATTTTGCAGCTATCTCCTTTCTTTCAGTTTTTGTGCTAACATTCCTATCTGTAAAACTAGCCTTTACACTATAGGAAATCCTAAACGGTGGTATAGCAGCTAACTCTTTAAACCTAAATGAAACAACATGGCACATATGATTTACTTCTGAGAATTAAGCATTGTGTGCAGAGATTTTTCAGTTATCTCCTTTAATTCAGTTTTGGTGCTGACATTCCTATCTGTAAAACTGGCATTTACACTATATGAAAGCATAACGGGCGGTATAGCAGCTAACTCTTTAAACCTAAATGAAACAACATGGCACCTATCATTTACTTCTGAGAACTTAGCATTGTGTGCAGAGATTTTGCGGCTATCTCCTTTCTTTCAGTTTTTGTGCTAACATTCCTATCTGTAAAACTAGCTTTTACACTATAGGAAAGCCTAACCGGCGGTATAGCAGCTACCTCTTTAAACCTAAATCAAACAACATGGCACATATGATTTTCTTCTGAGAACTAAGCATTGTGTGCAGAGATTTTTCAGTTATCTCCTTTACTTCAGTTTTGGGGCTAACATTCCTATGTGTAAAACTAGCATTTACACAATAGGAAAGCATAACCGGCGGTATAGCAGCTAACTCTTTAAACCTAAATGAAACAACATGGCACATATGGTTTACTTCTGAGAACTAAGCATTGTGTGCAGAGATTTTGCGGCTATCTCCTTTCTTTCAGTTTTTGTGCTAACATTCCTATCTGTAAAACTAGCATTTACACTATAGGAAAGCATAGCCGGCGATATAGCAGCTAACTCTTTAAACCTAAATGAAACAACATGGCACATATGATTTACTTCTGAGAACTAAGCATTGTGTGCAGAGATTTTTCAGTTATCTCCTTTACTTCAGTTTTCGGGCTAACATTCCTATGTGTAAAACTAGCATTTACACTATAGGAAAGCATAACCGGCGGTATAGCAGCTAACTCTTTAAACCTAAATGAAACAACATGGCACATATGATGTTCTTCTGAGAACTAAGCATTGTGTGCAGAGATTTTGCGGCTATCTCCTTTCTTTCAGTTTTTGTGCTAACATTCCTATCTGTAAAACTAGCCTTTACACTATAGGAAATCCTAAACAGCGGTATAGCAGCTAACTCTTTAAACCTAAATGAAACAACATGGCACATATGATTTACTTCTGAGAATTAAGCATTGTGTGCAGAGATTTTTCAGTTATCTCCTTTACTTCAGTTTTGGGGCTAACATTCCTATGTGTAAAACTAGCATTTACACTATAGGAAAGCATAACCGGCGGTATAGCAGCTAACTCTTTAAACCTAAATGAAACAACATGGCACATATGGTTTACTTCTGAGAACTAAGCATTGTGTGCAGAGATTTTGCGGCTATCTCCTTTCTTTCAGTTTTTGTGCTAACATTCCTATCTGTAAAACTAGCATTTTCACTATAGGAAACCATAACCGGCGGTATAGCAGCTAACTCTTTAAACCTAAATGAAACAACATGGCACATATGATGTACTTCTGGGAACTAAGCATTGTGAGCAGAGATTTTGCGGCTATCTCCTTTCTTTCAGTTTTTGTGCTAACATTCCTATCTGTAACACTAGCATTTACACTATAGGAAAGCATAACCGGCGGTATAGCAGCTAACTCTTTAAACCTAAATGAAACAACATGGCACATATGATTTACTTCTGAGAACTAAGCATTGTGTGCAGAGATTTTTCAGTTATCTCCTTTACATCAGTTTTGGGGCTAACATTTCTAAGTGTAAAACTAGCATTTACACAATAGGAAAGCATAACCGGCGATATAGCAGCTAACTCTTTAATCCTAAATGAAACAACATGGCACATATGATTTACTTCTGAGAACTAAGCATTGTGTGCAGAGATTTTTCAGTTATCTCCTTTACTTCAGTTTTGGGGCTAACATTCCTATCTGTAAAACTAGCATTTACACAATAGGAAAGCATAACCGGCGCTATAGCAGCTAACTCTTTAAACCTAAATGAAACAACATGGCACATATGATTTACTTCTGAGAACTAAGCATTGTGTGCAGAGATTTTTCAGTTATCTCCTTTACTTCAGTTTTGGGGCTAACATTCCTATGTGTAAAACTAGCATTTACACAATAGGAAAGCATAACTGGTGGTATAGCAGCTAACTCTTTAAACCTAAATGAAACAACACGGCACATATGGTTTACTTCTGAGAACTAAGCATTGTGTGCAGAGATTTTGCGGCTATCTCCTTTCTTTCAGTTTTTGTGCTAACATTCCTATCTGTAAAACTAGCATTTACACTATAGGAAAGCATAGCCGGCGGTATAGCAGCTAACTCTTTAAACCTAAATGAAACAACATGGCACCTATCATTTACTTCTGAGAACTTAGCATTGTGTGCAGAGATTTTGCGGCTATCTCCTTTCTTTCAGTTTTTGTGCTAACATTCCTATCTGTAAAACTAGCTTTTACACTATAGGAAAGCCTAACCGGCGGTATAGCAGCTACCTCTTTAAACCTAAATGAAACAACATGGCACATATGATTTACTTCTGAGAACTAACCAATGTGTGCAGAGATTTTTCAGTTATCTCCTTTACTTCAGTTTTGGTGCTAACATTCGTATGTGTAAAACTAGCCTTTACACTATAGGAAAGCATAACCGGTGGTATAGCAGCTAACTATTTAAACCTAAATGAAACAACATGGCACATATGGTTTACTTCTGAGAACTAAGCATTTTGTGCAGAGATTTTGCGGCTATCTCCTTTCTTTCAGTTTTTGTGCTAACATTCCTATCTGTAAAACTAGCTTTTACACTATAGGAAAACATAACCGGCGGTATAGCAGCTAACTCTTTAAACCTAAATGAAACAACATGGCACATATGATTTACTTCTGAGAACTAAGCATTGTGTGCAGAGATTTTTCAGTTATCTCCTTTACTTCAGCTTTGGGGCTAACATTCCTATCTGTAAAACTAGCATTTACACTATAGGAAAGCATTACAGGCGGTATAGCATCTAACTCTTTAAACCTAAATGAAACAACATGGCACCTATCATTTACTTCTGAGAACTTAGCATTGTGTGCAGAGATTTTGCGGCTATCTCCTTTCTTTCAGTTTTTGTGCTAACATTCCTATCTGTAAAACTAGCTTTTACACTATAGGAAAGCCTAACCGGCGGTGTAGAAGCTACCTCTTTAAACCTAAATGAAACAACATGGCACATATGATTTACTTCTGAGAACTAAGCAATGTGTGCAGAGATTTTTCAGTTATCTCCTTTACTTCAGTTTTGGTGCTAACATTCGTATGTGTAAAACTAGCCTTTACACTATAGGAAAGCATAACCGGTGGTATAGCAGCTAACTCTTTAAACCTAAATGAAACAACATGGCACATATGGTTTACTTCTGAGAACTAAGCATTGTGTGCAGAGATTTTGCGGCTATCTCCTTTCTTTCAGATTTGTGCTAACATTCCTATCTGTAAAACTAGCATTTTCACTATAGGAAACCATAACCGGCGGTATAGCAGCTAACTCTTTAAACCTAAATGAAACAACATGGCACATATGATGTACTTCTGGGAACTACGCATTGTGAGCAGAGATTTTGCGGCTATCTCCTTTCTTTCAGTTTTTGTGCTAACATTCCTATCTGTAACACTAGCATTTACACTATAGGAAAGCATAACCGGCGGTATAGCAGTTAACTCTTTAAACCTAAATGAAACAACATGGCACATATGATTTACTTCTGAGAACTAAGCATTGTGTGCAGAGATTTTCCAGTTATCTCCTTTACATCAGTTTTGGGGCTAACATTTCTAAGTGTAAAACTAGCATTTACACAATAGGAAAGCATAACCGGCGCTATAGCAGCTAACTCTTTAATCCTAAATGAAACAACATGGCACATATGATTTACTTCTGAGAACTAAGCATTGTGTGCAGAGATTTTGCGGCTATCTCCTTTCTTTCAGTTTTTGTGCTAACATTCCTATCTGTAAAACTCGCCTTTACACTATAGGAAATCCTAAACGGTGGTATAGCAGCTAACTCTTTAAACCTAAATGAAACAACATGGCACATATGATTTACTTCTGAGTATTAAGCATTGTGTGCAGAGATTTTTCAGTTATCTCCTTTAATTCAGTTTTGGTGCTGACATTCCTATCTGTAAAACTAGCATTTACACTATAAGAAAGCATAACCGGCGGTATAGCAGCTAACTCTTTAAACCTAAATGAAACAACATGGCACATATGATTTACTTCTGAGAACTAACCAATGTGTGCAGAGATTTTTCAGTTAACTCCTTTACTTCAGTTTTGGTGCTAACATTCGTATGTGTAAAACTAGCCTTTACACTATAGGAAAGCATAACCGGTGGTATAGCAGCTAACTATTTAAACCTAAATGAAACAACATGGCACATATGGTTTACTTCTGAGAACTAAGCATTTTGTGCAGAGATTTTGCGGCTATCTCCTTTCTTTCAGTTTTTGTGCTAACATTCCTATCTGTAAAACTAGCATTTACACTATAGGAAAGCATAACCGGCGGTATAGCAGCTAACTCTTTAAACCTAAATGAAACAATATGGCACATATGATTTACTTCTGAGAACTAAGCATTGTGTGCAGAGATTTTTCAGTTATCTCCTTTACTTCAGCTTTGGGGCTAACATTCCTATCTGTAAAACTAGCATTTACACTATAGGAAAGCATTACAGGCGGTATAGCAGCTAACTCTTTAAACCTAAATGAAACAACATGGCACCTATCATTTACTTCTGAGAACTAAGCATTGTGTGCAGAGATTTTTCAGTTATCTCCTTTACTTCAGTTTTGGGGCTAACATTCCTATGTGTAAAACTAGCATTTACACTATAGGAAAGCATAACCGGCGGTATAGCAGCTAACTCTTTAAACCTAAATGAAACAACACGGCACATATGGTTTACTTCTGAGAACTAAGCATTGTGTGCAGAGATTTTGCGGCTATCTCCTTTCTTTCAGTTTTTGTGCTAACATTCCTATCTGTAAAACTAGCATTTACACTATAGGAAAGCATAACCGGCTGTATAGCAGCTAACTCTTTAAACCTAAATGAAACAACATGGCATATATGATTTACTTCTGAAAATTAAGCATTGTGTGCAGAGATTTTTTCAGTTATCTCCTTTAATTCAGTTTTGGTGCTGACATTCCTATCTGTAAAACTAGCATTTACACTATAGGAAAGCATAACCGGCGGTATAGCAGCTAACTCTTTAAACCTAAATGAAACAACATGGCACATATGATGTACTTCTGGGAACTAAGCATTGTGAGCAGAGATTTTGCGGCTATCTCCTTTCTTTCAGTTTTTGTGCTAACATTCCTATCTGTAAAACTAGCTTTTACACTATAGGAAAGCCTAACCGGCGGTATAGCAGCTACCTCTTTAAACCTAAATGAAACACCAATGCACATATGATTTATTCCTGAGAACTAAGCATTGTGTGCAGAGATTTTTCAGTTATCTCCTTTACTTCAGTTTTGGTGCTAACATTCCTATCTGTAAAACTAGCATTTACACAATAGGAAAGCCTAACCGGCGGTATAGCAGCTACCTCTTTAAACCTAAATGAAATAACATGGCTCATATGATTTACTTCTAAGAACTAAGCACTGTGTGCAGAGAGTTTTCAGCTATCTCCTTTACTTCAGATTTTGCGCTAACCTTCATATTTTTATACTCGCATTTACTATATAGGAAAGCATAACTGAGGGTATAGCAGCTAACTCTTTAAACCTAAATGAAACAACATGGCACATATGGTTTACTTCTGAAAACTAAGCATTGTGTGCAGAGATTTTGCGGCTATCTCCTTTCTTTCAGTTTTTGTGCTAACATTCCTATCTGTAAAACTAGCATTTACACTATAGGAAAGCATAACCGGCGGTATAGCAGCTAACTCTTTAAACCTAAATGAAACAACATGCCACATATGATTTACTTCTGAGAACTAAGCATTGTGTGCAGAGATTTTGCGGCTATCTCCTTTCTTTCAGTTTTTGTGCTAACATTCCTATCTGTAAAACAAATGAAACAACATGGCACATATGATTTACTTCTGAGAACTAAGCATTGTGTGCAGAGATTTTTCAGTTATCTCCTTTACTTCAGTTTTCGGGCTAACATTCCTATGTGTAAAACTAGCATTTACACTATAGGGAAGCATAACCGGCGGTATAGCAGCTAACTCTTTAAACCTAAATGAAACAACATGGCACATATGATGTACTTCTGAGAACTAAGCATTGTGAGCAGAGATTTTGCGGCTATCTCCTCTCTTTCAGTTTTTGTGCTAACATTCCTATCTGTAAAACTAGCCTTTACACTATAGGAAATCCTAAACGGTGGTATAGCAGCTAACTCTTTAAACCTAAATGAAACAACATGGCACATATGATTTACTTCTGAGAATTAAGCATTGTGTGCAGAGATTTTTCAGTTATCTCCTTTACTTCAGTTTTGGTGCTGACATTCCTATCTGTAAAACTAGCATTTACCCTGTAGGAAAGCATAACCGGCGGTATAGCAGCTAACTCTTTAAACCTAAATGAAACAACATGGCACCTACCATTTACTTCTGAGAACGTAGCATTGTGTGCAGAGATTTTGCAGCTATCTCCTTTCTTTCAGTTTTTGTGCTAACATTCCTATCTGTAAAACTAGCCTTTACACTATAGGAAATCCTAAACGGTGGTATAGCAGCTAACTCTTTAAACCTAAATGAAACAACATGGCACATATGATTTACTTCTGAGAACTAACCAATGTGTGCAGAGATTTTTCAGTTAACTCCTTTACTTCAGTTTTGGTGCTAACATTCGTATGTGTAAAACTAGCCTTTACACTATAGGAAAGCATAACCGGTGGTATAGCAGCTAACTATTTAAACCTAAATGAAACAACATGGCACATATGGTTTACTTCTGAGAACTAAGCATTTTGTGCAGAGATTTTGCGGCTATCTCCTTTCTTTCAGTTTTTGTGCTAACATTCCTATCTGTAAAACTAGCATTTACACTATAGGAAAGCATAACCGGCGGTATAGCAGCTAACTCTTTAAACCTAAATGAAACAATATGGCACATATGATTTACTTCTGAGAACTAAGCATTGTGTGCAGAGATTTTTCAGTTATCTCCTTTACTTCAGCTTTGGGGCTAACATTCCTATCTGTAAAACTAGCATTTACACTATAGGAAAGCATTACAGGCGGTATAGCAGCTAACTCTTTAAACCTAAATGAAACAACATGGCACCTATCATTTACTTCTGAGAACTAAGCATTGTGTGCAGAGATTTTTCAGTTATCTCCTTTACTTCAGTTTTGGGGCTAACATTCCTATGTGTAAAACTAGCATTTACACTATAGGAAAGCATAACCGGCGGTATAGCAGCTAACTCTTTAAACCTAAATGAAACAACACGGCACATATGGTTTACTTCTGAGAACTAAGCATTGTGTGCAGAGATTTTGCGGCTATCTCCTTTCTTTCAGTTTTTGTGCTAACATTCCTATCTGTAAAACTAGCATTTACACTATAGGAAAGCATAACCGGCTGTATAGCAGCTAACTCTTTAAACCTAAATGAAACAACATGGCATATATGATTTACTTCTGAAAATTAAGCATTGTGTGCAGAGATTTTTCAGTTATCTCCTTTAATTCAGTTTTGGTGCTGACATTCCTATCTGTAAAACTAGCATTTACACTATAGGAAAGCATAACCGGCGGTATAGCAGCTAACTCTTTAAACCTAAATGAAACAACATGGCACATATGATGTACTTCTGGGAACTAAGCATTGTGAGCAGAGATTTTGCGGCTATCTCCTTTCTTTCAGTTTTTGTGCTAACATTCCTATCTGTAAAACTAGCTTTTACACTATAGGAAAGCCTAACCGGCGGTATAGCAGCTACCTCTTTAAACCTAAATGAAACACCAATGCACATATGATTTATTCCTGAGAACTAAGCATTGTGTGCAGAGATTTTTCAGTTATCTCCTTTACTTCAGTTTTGGTGCTAACATTCCTATCTGTAAAACTAGCATTTACACAATAGGAAAGCCTAACCGGCGGTATAGCAGCTACCTCTTTAAACCTAAATGAAATAACATGGCTCATATGATTTACTTCTAAGAACTAAGCACTGTGTGCAGAGAGTTTTCAGCTATCTCCTTTACTTCAGATTTTGCGCTAACCTTCATATTTTTATACTCGCATTTACTATATAGGAAAGCATAACTGAGGGTATAGCAGCTAACTCTTTAAACCTAAATGAAACAACATGGCACATATGGTTTACTTCTGAAAACTAAGCATTGTGTGCAGAGATTTTGCGGCTATCTCCTTTCTTTCAGTTTTTGTGCTAACATTCCTATCTGTAAAACTAGCATTTACACTATAGGAAAGCATAACCGGCGGTATAGCAGCTAACTCTTTAAACCTAAATGAAACAACATGCCACATATGATTTACTTCTGAGAACTAAGCATTGTGTGCAGAGATTTTGCGGCTATCTCCTTTCTTTCAGTTTTTGTGCTAACATTCCTATCTGTAAAACAAATGAAACAACATGGCACATATGATTTACTTCTGAGAACTAAGCATTGTGTGCAGAGATTTTTCAGTTATCTCCTTTACTTCAGTTTTCGGGCTAACATTCCTATGTGTAAAACTAGCATTTACACTATAGGGAAGCATAACCGGCGGTATAGCAGCTAACTCTTTAAACCTAAATGAAACAACATGGCACATATGATGTACTTCTGAGAACTAAGCATTGTGAGCAGAGATTTTGCGGCTATCTCCTCTCTTTCAGTTTTTGTGCTAACATTCCTATCTGTAAAACTAGCCTTTACACTATAGGAAATCCTAAACGGTGGTATAGCAGCTAACTCTTTAAACCTAAATGAAACAACATGGCACATATGATTTACTTCTGAGAATTAAGCATTGTGTGCAGAGATTTTTCAGTTATCTCCTTTACTTCAGTTTTGGTGCTGACATTCCTATCTGTAAAACTAGCATTTACCCTGTAGGAAAGCATAACCGGCGGTATAGCAGCTAACTCTTTAAACCTAAATGAAACAACATGGCACCTACCATTTACTTCTGAGAACGTAGCATTGTGTGCAGAGATTTTGCAGCTATCTCCTTTCTTTCAGTTTTTGTGCTAACATTCCTATCTGTAAAACTAGCCTTTACACTATAGGAAATCCTAAACGGTGGTATAGCAGCTAACTCTTTAAACCTAAATGAAACAACATGGCACATATGATTTACTTCTGAGAATTAAGCATTGTGTGCAGAGATTTTTCAGTTATCTCCTTTAATTCAGTTTTGGTGCTGACATTCCTATCTGTAAAACTGGCATTTACACTATATGAAAGCATAACCGGCGGTATAGCAGCTAACTCTTTAAACCTAAATGAAACAACATGGCACCTATCATTTACTTCTGAGAACTTAGCATTGTGTGCAGAGATTTTGCGGCTATCTACTTTCTTTCAGTTTTTGTGCTAACATTCCTATCTGTAAAACTAGCTTTTACACTATAGGAAAGCCTAACCGGCGGTATAGCAGCTACCTCTTTAAACCTAAATCAAACAACATGGCACATATGATTTTCTTCTGAGAACTAAGCATTGTGTGCAGAGATTTTTCAGTTATCTCCTTTACTTCAGTTTTGGGGCTAACATTCCTATGTGTAAAACTAGCATTTACACAATAGGAAAGCATAACCGGCGGTATAGCAGCTAACTCTTTAAACCTAAATGAATCAACATGGCACATATGGTTTACTTCTGAGAACTAAGCATTGTGTGCAGAGATTTTGCGGCTATCTCCTTTCTTTCAGTTTTTGTGCTAACATTCCTATCTGTAAAACTAGCATTTACACTATAGGAAAGCATAGCCGGCGATATAGCAGCTAACTCTTTAAACCTAAATGAAACAACATGGCACATATGATTTACTTCTGAGAATTAAGCATTGTGTGCAGAGATTTTTCAGTTATCTCCTTTACTTCAGTTTTGGGGCTAACATTCCTATGTGTAAAACTAGCATTTACACTATAGGAAAGCATAACCGGCGGTATAGCAGCTAACTCTTTAAACCTAAATGAAACAACATGGCACATATGGTTTACTTCTGAGAACTAAGCATTGTGTGCAGAGATTTTGCGGCTATCTCCTTTCTTTCAGATTTGTGCTAACATTCCTATCTGTAAAACTAGCATTTTCACTATAGGAAACCATAACCGGCGGTATAGCAGCTAACTCTTTAAACCTAAATGAAACAACATGGCACATATGATGTACTTCTGGGAACTAAGCATTGTGAGCAGAGATTTTGCGGCTATCTCCTTTCTTTCAGTTTTTGTGCTAACATTCCTATCTGTAACACTAGCATTTACACTATAGGAAAGCATAACCGGCGGTATAGCAGCTAACTCTTTAAACCTAAATGAAACAACATGGCACATATGATTTACTTCTGAGAACTAAGCATTGTGTACAGAGATTTTTCAGTTATCTCCTTTACATCAGTTTTGGGGCTAACATTTCTAAGTGTAAAACTAGCATTTACACAATAGGAAAGCATAACCGGCGCTATAGCAGCTAACTCTTTAATCCTAAATGAAACAACATGGCACATATGATTTACTTCTGAGAACTAAGCATTGTGTGCAGAGATTTTGCGGCTATCTCCTTTCTTTCAGTTTTTGTGCTAACATTCCTATCTGTAAAACTCGCCTTTACACTATAGGAAATCCTAAACGGTGGTATAGCAGCTAACTCTTTAAACCTAAATGAAACAACATGGCACATATGATTTACTTCTGAGTATTAAGCATTGTGTGCAGAGATTTTTCAGTTATCTCCTTTAATTCAGTTTTGGTGCTGACATTCCTGTCTGTAAAACTAGCATTTACACTATAAGAAAGCATAACCGGCGGTATAGCAGCTAACTCTTTAAACCTAAATGAAACAACATGGCACATATGATTTACTTCTGAGAACTAACCAATGTGTGCAGAGATTTTTCAGTTATCTCCTTTACTTCAGTTTTGGTGCTAACATTCGTATGTGTAAAACTAGCCTTTACACTATAGGAAAGCATAACCGGTGGTATAGCAGCTAACTATTTAAACCTAAATGAAACAACATGGCACATATGGTTTACTTCTGAGAACTAAGCATTTTGTGCAGAGATTTTGCGGCTATCTCCTTTCTTTCAGTTTTTGTGCTAACATTCCTATCTGTAAAACTAGCATTTACACTATAGGAAAGCATAACCGGCGGTATAGCAGCTAACTCTTTAAACCTAAATGAAACAACATGGCACATATGATTTACTTCTGAGAACTAAGCATTGTGTGCAGAGATTTTTCAGTTATCTCCTTTACTTCAGCTTTGGGGCTAACATTCCTATCTGTAAAACTAGCATTTACACTATAGGAAAGCATTACAGGCGGTATAGCAGCTAACTCTTTAAACCTAAATGAAACAACATGGCACCTATCATTTACTTCTGAGAACTTAGCATTGTGTGCAGAGATTTTTCAGTTATCTCCTTTACATCAGTTTTGGGGCTAACATTTCTAAGTGTAAAACTAGCATTTACACAATAGGAAAGCATAACCGGCGCTATAGCAGCTAACTCTTTAATCCTAAATGAAACAACATGGCACATATGATTTACTTCTGAGAACTAAGCATTGTGTGCAGAGATTTTGCGGCTATCTCCTTTCTTTCAGTTTTTGTGCTAACATTCCTATCTGTAAAACTCGCCTTTACACTATAGGAAATCCTAAACGGTGGTATAGCAGCTAACTCTTTAAACCTAAATGAAACAACATGGCACATATGATTTACTTCTGAGTATTAAGCATTGTGTGCAGAGATTTTTCAGTTATCTCCTTTAATTCAGTTTTGGTGCTGACATTCCTATCTGTAAAACTAGCATTTACACTATAAGAAAGCATAACCGGCGGTATAGCAGCTAACTCTTTAAACCTAAATGAAACAACATGGCACATATGATTTACTTCTGAGAACTAACCAATGTGTGCAGAGATTTTTCAGTTATCTCCTTTACTTCAGTTTTGGTGCTAACATTCGTATGTGTAAAACTAGCCTTTACACTATAGGAAAGCATAACCGGTGGTATAGCAGCTAACTATTTAAACCTAAATGAAATAACATGGCACATATGGTTTACTTCTGAGAACTAAGCATTTTGTGCAGAGATTTTGCGGCTATCTCCTTTCTTTCAGTTTTTGTGCTAACATTCCTATCTGAAAAACTAGCATTTACACTATAGGAAAGCATAACCGGCGGTATAGCAGCTAACTCTTTAAACCTAAATGAAACAACATGGCACATATGATTTACTTCTGAGAACTAAGCATTGTGTGCAGAGATTTTTCAGTTATCTCCTTTACTTCAGCTTTGGGGCTAACATTCCTATCTGTAAAACTAGCATTTACACTATAGGAAAGCATTACAGGCGGTATAGCAGCTAACTCTTTAAACCTAAATGAAACAACATGGCACCTATCATTTACTTCTGAGAACTTAGCATTGTGTGCAGAGATTTTGCGGCTATCTCCTTTCTTTCAGTTTTTGTGCTAACATTCCTATCTGTAAAACTAGCTTTTACACTATAGGAAAGCCTAACCGGCGGTGTAGCAGCTACCTCTTTAAACCTAAATGAAACAACATGGCACATATGATTTACTTCTGAGAACTAAGCAATGTGTGCAGAGATTTCTCAGTTATCTCCTTTACTTCAGTTTTGGTGCTAACATTCGTATGTGTAAAACTAGCCTTTACACTATAGGAAAGCATAACCGGTGGTATAGCAGCTAACTCTTTAAACCTAAATGAAACAACATGGCACATATGGTTTACTTCTGAGAACTAAGCATTGTGTGCAGAGATTTTGCGGCTATCTCCTTTCTTTCATTTTTTGTGCTAACATTCCTATCTGTAAAAGTAGCATTTTCACTATAGGAAACCATAACCGGCGGTATAGCAGCTAACTCTTTAAACCTAAATGAAACAACATGGCACCTATCATTTACTTCTGAGAACTTAGCATTGTGTGCAGAGATTTTGCGGCTATCTCCTTTCTTTCAGTTTTTGTGCTAACATTCCTATCTGTAAAACTAGCTTTTACACTATAGGAAAGCCTAACCGGCGGTGTAGCAGCTACCTCTTTAAACCTAAATGAAACAACATGGCACATATGATTTACTTCTGAGAACTAACCAATGTGTGCAGAGATTTTTCAGTTATCTCCTTTACTTCAGTTTTGGTGCTAACATTCGTATGTGTAAAACTAGCCTTTACACTATAGGAAAGCATAACCGGTGGTATAGCAGCTAACTCTTTAAACCTAAATGAAACAACATGGCACATATGGTTTACTTCTGAGAACTAAGCATTGTGTGCAGAGATTTTGCGGCTATCTCCTTTCTTTCATTTTTTGTGCTAACATTCCTATCTGTAAAACTAGCATTTACACTATAGGAAAGCATAACCGGCGGTATAGCAGCTAACTCTTTAAACCTAAATGAAACAACATGGCACATATGATTTACTTCTGAGAACTAAGCATTGTGTGCAGAGATTTTTCAGTTATCTCCTTTACTTCAGTTTTGGGGCTAACATTCCTATGTGTAAAACTAGCATTTACACAATAGGAAAGCATAACCGGCGCTATAGCAGCTAACTCTTTAATCCTAAATGAAACAACATGGCACATATGATTTACTTCTAGAACTAAGCATTGTGTGCACAGATTTTTCAGTTATCTCCTTTACTTCAGTTTTGGGGCTAACATTCCTATGTGTAAAACTAGCATTTACACTATAGGAAAGCATAACCGGCGGTATAGCAGCTAACTCTTTAAACCTAAATGAAACAACACGGCACATATGGTTTACTTCTGAGAACTAAGCATTGTGTGCAGAGATTTTGCGGCTATCTCCTTTCTTTCATTTTTTGTGCTAACATTCCTATCTGTAAAACTAGCATTTACACTATAGGAAAGCATAACCGGCGGTATAGCAGCTAACTCTTTAAACCTAAATGAAACAACATGGCACATATGATTTACTTCTGAGAACTAAGCATTGTGTGCAGAGATTTTTCAGTTATCTCCTTTACTTCAGTTTTGGGGCTAACATTCCTATGTGTAAAACTAGCATTTACACAATAGGAAAGCATAACCGGCGCTATAGCAGCTAACTCTTTAATCCTAAATGAAACAACATGGCACATATGATTTACTTCTGAGAACTAAGCATTGTGTGCAGAGATTTTTCAGTTATCTCCTTTACTTCAGTTTTGGGGCTAACATTCCTATGTGTAAAACTAGCATTTACACTATAGGAAAGCATAACCGGCGGTATAGCAGCTAACTCTTTAAACCTAAATGAAACAACATGGCACATATGGTTTACTTCTGAGAACTAAGCATTGTGTGCAGAGATTTTGTGGCTATCTCCTTTCTTTCAGTTTTTGTGCTAACATTCCTATCTGTAAAACTAGCATTTACACTATAGGAAAGCATAGCCGGCGATATAGCAGCTAACTCTTTAAACCTAAATGAAACAACATGGCACATATGATTTACTTCTGAGAACTAAGCATTGTGTGCAGAGATTTTTCAGTTATCTCCTTTACTTCAGTTTTCGGGCTAACATTCCTATGTGTAAAACTAGCATTTACACTATAGGAAAGCATAACCGGCGGTATAGCAGCTAACTCTTTAAACCTAAATGAAACAATATGGCACATATGATGTTCTTCTGAGAACTAAGCATTGTGTGCAGAGATTTTGCGGCTATCTCCTTTCTTTCAGTTTTTTTGCTAACATTCCTATCTGTAAAACTAGCCTTTACACTATAGGAAATCCTAAACAGCGGTATAGCAGCTAACTCTTTAAACCTAAATGAAACAACATGGCACATATGATTTACTTCTGAGAATTAAGCATTGTGTGCAGAGATTTTTCAGTTATCTCCTTTACTTCAGTTTTGGGGCTAACATTCCTATGTGTAAAACTAGCATTTACACTATAGGAAAGCATAACCGGCGGTATAGCAGCTAACTCTTTAAACCTAAATGAAACAACATGGCACATATGGTTTACTTCTGAGAACTAAGCATTGTGTGCAGAGATTTTGCGGCTATCTCCTTTCTTTCAGTTTTTGTGCTAACATTCCTATCTGTAAAACTAGCATTTTCACTATAGGAAACCATAACCGGCGGTATAGCAGCTAACTCTTTAAACCTAAATGAAACAACATGGCACATATGATGTACTTCTGGGAACTAAGCATTGTGAGCAGAGATTTTGCGCCTATCTCCTTTCTTTCAGTTTTTGTGCTAACATTCCTATCTGTAACACTAGCATTTACACTATAGGAAAGCATAACCGGCGGTATAGCAGCTAACTCTTTAAACCTAAATGAAACAACATGGCACATATGATTTACTTCTGAGAACTAAGCATTGTGTGCAGAGATTTTTCAGTTATCTCCTTTACATCAGTTTTGGGGCTAACATTTCTAAGTGTAAAACTAGCATTTACACTATAGGAAAGCATAACCGGCGCTATAGCAGCTAACTCTTTAATCCTAAATGAAACAACATGGCACATATGATTTACTTCTGAGAACTAAGCACTGTGTGCAGAGAGTTTTCAGCTATCTCCTTTACTTCAGATTTTGCGCTAACCTTCATATTTTTATACTCGCATTTACTATATAGGAAAGCATAACTGAGGGTATAGCAGCTAACTCTTTAAACCTAAATGAAACAACATGGCACCTATCATTTACTTCTGAGAACGTAGCATTGTGTGCAGAGATTTTTCAGTTATCTCCTTTACTTCAGTTTTGGGGCTAACATTCCTATGTGTAAAACTAGCATTTACACAATAGGAAAGCATAACCGGCGCTGTAGCAGCTAACTCTTTAATCCTAAATGAAACAACATGGCACATATGATTTACTTCTGAGAACTAAGCATTGTGTGCAGAGATTTTGCGGCTATCTCCTTTCTTTCAGTTTTTGTGCTAACATTCCTATGTGTAAAACTAGCATTTACACTATAGGAAAGCATAACCGGCGGTATAGCAGCTACCTCTTTAAACCTAAATGAAACAACATGGCACATATGATTTACTTCTGAGAATTAAGCATTGTGTGCAGAGATTTTTCAGTTATCTCCTTTAATTCAGTTTTGGTGCTGACATTCCTATCTGTAAAACTAGCATTTACACTATAAGAAAGCATAACCGGCGGTATAGCAGCTAACTCTTTAAACCTAAATGAAACAACATGGCACCTATCATTTACTTCTGAGAACGTAGCATTGTGTGCAGAGATTTTGCAGCTATCTCCTTTCTTTCAGTTTTTGTGCTAACATTCCTATCTGTAAAACTAGCTTTTACACTCTAGGAAAGCCTAACCGGCGGTATAGCAGCTAACTCTTTAAACCTAAATGAAACAACAATGCACATATGATTTACTCCTGAGAACTAAGCATTGTGTGCAGAGATTTTTCAGTTATCTCCTTTACTTCAGTTTTGGTGCTAACATTCCTATCTGTAAAACTAGCATTTACACTATAGGAAAGCCTAACCGGCGGTATAGCAGCTACCTCTTTAAACCTAAATGAAACAACATGGCACATATGATTTACTTCTGAGAACTAAGCACTGTGTGCAGAGAGTTTTCCGCTATCTCCTTTACTTCAGATTTTGCGCTAACCTTCATATTTTTATACTCGCATTTACTATATAGGAAAGCATAACTGAGGGTATAGCAGCTAACTCTTTAAACCTAAATGAAACAACATGGCACCTATCATTTACTTCTGAGAAATAAGCATTGTGTGCAGAGATTTTTCAGTTATCTCCTTTACTTCAGTTTTGGGGCTAACATTCCTATGTGTAAAACTAGCATTTACACAATAGGAAAGCATAATCGGCGCTGTAGCAGCTAACTCTTTAATCCTAAATGAAACAACATGGCACATATGATTTACTTCTGAGAACTAAGCATTGTGTGCAGAGATTTTGCGGCTATCTCCTTTCTTTCAGTTTTTGTGCTAACATTCCAATGTGTAAAACTAGCATTTACACTATAGGAAAGCATAACCGGCGGTATAGCAGCTAACTCTTTAAACCTAAATGAAACAACATGGCACATATGATGTACTTCTGGGAACTAAGCATTGTGAGCAGAGATTTTGCTGCTATCTCCTTTCTTTCAGTTTTTGTGCTAACATACCTATCTGTAAAACTAGCCTTTACACTATAGGAAATCCTAAACGGTGGTATAGCAGCTAACTCTTCAAACCTAAATGAAACAACATGGCACATATGATTTACTTCTGAGAATTAAGCATTGTGTGCAGAGATTTTTCAGTTATCTCCTTTAATTCAGTTTTGGTGCTGACATTCCTATCTGTAAAACTAGCATTTACACTATAAGAAAGCATAACTGGCTGTATAGCAGCTAACTCTTTAAACCTAAATGAAACAACATGGCACCTATCATTTACTTCTGAGAACTTAGCATTGTGTGCAGAGATTTTGCGGCTATCTCCTTTCTTTCAGTTTTTGTGCTAACATTCCTATCTGTAAAACTAGCTTTTACACTATAGGAAAGCCTAACCGGCGGTGTAGCAGCTACCTCTTTAAACCTAAATGAAACAACATGGCACATATGATTTACTTCTGAGAACTAACCAATGTGTGCAGATATTTTTCAGTTATCTCCTTTACTTCAGTTTTGGTGCTAACATTCGTATGTGTAAAACTAGCCTTTACACTATAGGAAAGCATAACCGGTGGTAGAGCAGCTAACTCTTTAAACCTAAATGAAACAACATGGCACATATGGTTTACTTCTGAGATCTAAGCATTGTGTGCTGAGATTTTGCGGCTATCTCCTTTCTTTCCGTTTTTGTGCTAACATTCCTATCTGTAAAACTAGCATTTACACTATAGGAAAGCATAACCGGCGGTATAGCAGCTAACTCTTTAAACCTAAATGAAACAACATGGCACATATGATGTTCTTCTGAGAACTAAGCATTGTGTGCAGAGATTTTTCAGTTATCTCCTTTACTTCAGTTTTGGGGCTAACATTCCTATGTGTAAAACTAGCATTTACACAATAGGAAAGCATAACCGGCGCTATAGCAGCTAACTCTTTAATCCTAAATGAAACAACATGGCACATATGATTTACTTCTGAGAACTAAGCATTGTGTGCAGAGATTTTTCAGTTATCTCCTTTACTTCAGTTTTGGGGCTAACATTCCTATGTGTAAAACTAGCATTTACACTATAGGAAAGCATAACCGGCGGTATAGCAGCTAACTCTTTAAACCTAAATGAAACAACATGGCACCTATCATTTCCTTCTGAGAACGTAGCATTGTGTGTAGAGATTTTGCGGCTACCTCCTTTCTTTCAGTTTTTGTGCTAACATTCCTATCTGTAAAACTAGCTTTTACACTATAGGAAAGCCTAACCGGCGGTATAGCAGCTACCTCTTTAAACCTAAATGAAACAACATGGCACATATGATTTACTTCTGAGAACTAACCAATGTGTGCAGAGATTTTTCAGTTATCTCCTTTACTTCAGTTTTGGTGCTAACATTCCTATGTGTAAAACTAGCCTTTACACTATAGAAAAGCATAACCGGTGGTATAGCAGCTAACTCTTTAAACCTAAATGAAACAACATGGCACATATGGTTTACTTCTGAGAACTAAGCGTTGTGTGCAGAGATTTTGCGGCTATCTCCTTTCTTTCAGTTTTTGTGCTAACATTCCTATCTGTAAAACTAGCATTTACACTATAGGAAAGCATAGCCGGCGGTATAGCAGCTAACTCTTTAAACCTAAATGAAACAACATGGCACATATGATTTACTTCTGAGAACTAAGCATTGTGTGCAGAGATTTTTCAGTTATCTCCTTTACTTCAGTTTTCGGGCTAACATTCCTATGTGTAAAACTAGCATTTACACTATAGGAAAGCATAACCGGCGGTATAGCAGCTAACTCTTTAAACCTAAATGAAACAACATGGCAAATATGATGTTCTTCTGAGAACTAAGCATTGTGTGCAGAGATTTTGCGGCTATCTCCTTTCTTTCAGTTTTTGTGCTAACATTCCTATCTGTAAAACTAGCATTTACACTATAGGAAAGCATAACCGGCGGTATAGCAGCTAACTCTTTAAACCTAAATGAAACAACATGGCACATATGATGTATTTCTGGGAACTAAGCATTGTGAGCAGAGATTTTGCGGCTATCTCCTTTCTTTCAGTTTTTGTGCTAACATTCCTATCTGTAAAACTAGCCTTTACACTATAGGAAATCCTAAACGGTGGTATACCAGCTAACTCTTTAAACCTAAATGAAACCACATGGCACATATGATTTACTTCTGAGAATTAAGCATTGTGTGCAGAGATTTTTCAGTTATCTCCTTTACTTCAGTTTTGGGGCTAACATTCCTATGTGTAAAACTAGAATTTACACTATAGGAAAGCATAACCGGCGGTATAGCAGCTAACTCTATAAACCTAAATGAAACAACATGGCACATATGATTTACTTCTGAGAACTAAGCATTGTGTGCAGAGATTTTGCGGCTATCTCCTTTCTTTCAGTTTTTGTGCTAACATTCCTATCTGTAAAACTAGCCTTTACACTATAGGAAATCCTAAACGGTGGTATAGCAGCTAACTCTTTAAACCTAAATGAAACCACATGGCACATATGATTTACTTCTGAGAACTAACCAATGTGTGCAGAGATTTTTCAGTTATCTCCTTTACTTCAGTTTTGGTGCTAACATTCGTATGAGTAAAACTAGCCTTTACACTATAGGAAAGCATAACCGGTGGTATAGCAGCTAACTCTTTAAACCTAAATGAAACAACATGGCACATATGGTTTACTTCTGAGAACTAAGCATTGTGTGCAGAGATTTTGCGGCTATCTCCTTTCTTTCAGTTTTTGTGCTAACATTCCTATCTGTAAAACTAGCATTTACACTATAGGAAAGCATAACCGGCGGTATAGCAGCTAACTCTTTAAACCTAAATGAAACAACATGGCACATATGATGTTCTTCTGAGAACTAAGCATTGTGTGCAGAGATTTTTCAGTTATCTCCTTTACTTCTGTTTTGGGGCTAACATTCTTATGTGTAAAACTAGCATTTACACAATAGGAAAGCATAACCGGAGCTGTAGCAGCTAATTCTTTAATCCTAAATGAAACAACCTGGCACATATGATTTACTTTTGAGAACTAAGCATTGTGTGCAGAGATTTTGCGGCTATCTCCTTTCTTTCAGTTTTTGTGCTATCATTCCTATCTGTAAAACTAGCCTTTACACTATAGGAAATCCTAAACGGTGGTATAGCAGCTAACTCTTCAAACCTAAATGAAACAACATGGCACATATGATTTACTTCTGAGAATTAAGCATTGTGTGCAGAGATTTTTCAGTTATCTCCTTTACTTCAGTTTTGGTGCTGACATTCCTATCTGTAAAACTAGCATTTACCCTATAGGAAAGCATAATCGGCGGTATAGCAGCTAACTCTTTAAACCTAAATGAAACAACATGGCACCTATCATTTACTTCTGAGAACGTAGCATTGTGTGCAGAGATTTTGCAGCTATCTCCTTTCTTTCAGTTTTTGTGCTAACATTCCTATCTGTAAAACTAGCTTTTACACTATAGGAAAGCCTAACCAGCGGTATAGCAGCTACCTCTTTAAACCTAAATGAAACAACAATGCACATATGATTTACTCCTGAGAACTAACCATTGTGTGCAGAGATTTTTCAGTTATCTCCTTTACTTCAGTTTTGGTGCTAACATTCCTATCTGTAAAACTAGCATTTACACTATAGGAAAGCCTAACCGGCGGTATAGCAGCTACCTCTTTAAACCTAAATGAAACAACATGGCACATATGATTTACTTCTGAGAACTAAGCACTGTGTGCAGAGAGTTTTCAGCTATCTCCTTTACTTCAGATTTTGCGCTAACCTTCATATTTTTATACTCGCATTTACTATATAGGAAAGCATAACTGAGGGTATAGCAGCTAACTCTTTAAACCTAAATGAAACAACATGGCACATATGGTTTACTTCTGAAAACTAAGCATTGTGTGCAGAGATTTTGCGGCTATCTCCTTTCTTTCAGTTTTTGTGCTAACATTCCTATCTGTAAAACTAGCATTTACACTATAGGAAAGCATAACCGGCGGTATAGCAGCTAACTCTTTAAACCTAAATGAAACAACATGGCACATATGATGTACTTCTGAGGACTAAGCATTGTGTGCAGAGATTTTGCGGCTATCTCGTTTCTTTCAGTTTTTGTGCTAACATTCCTATCTGTAAAACTAGCCTTTACACTATAGGAAATCCTAAACAGCGGTATAGCAGCTAACTCTTTAAACCTAAATGAAACAACATGGCACATATGGTTTACTTCTGAGATCTAAGCATTGTGTGCAGAGATTTTGCGGCTATCTCCTTTCTTTCCGTTTTTGTGCTAACATTCCTATCTGTAAAACTAGCATTTACACTATAGGAAAGCATAACCGGCGGTATAGCAGCTAACTCTTTAAACCTAAATGAAACAACATGGCACATATGATGTTCTTCTGAGAACTAAGCATTGTGTGCAGAGATTTTTCAGTTATCTCCTTTACTTCAGTTTTGGGGCTAACATTCCTATGTGTAAAACTAGCATTTACACAATAGGAAAGCATAACCGGCGCTATAGCAGCTAACTCTTTAATCCTAAATGAAACAACATGGCACATATGATTTACTTCTGAGAACTAAGCATTGTGTGCAGAGATTTTTCAGTTATCTCCTTTACTTCAGTTTTGGGGCTAACATTCCTATGTGTAAAACTAGCATTTACACTATAGGAAAGCATAACCGGCGGTATAGCAGCTAACTCTTTAAACCTAAATGAAACAACATGGCACCTATCATTTCCTTCTGAGAACGTAGCATTGTGTGTAGAGATTTTGCGGCTACCTCCTTTCTTTCAGTTTTTGTGCTAACATTCCTATCTGTAAAACTAGCTTTTACACTATAGGAAAGCCTAACCGGCGGTATAGCAGCTACCTCTTTAAACCTAAATGAAACAACATGGCACATATGATTTACTTCTGAGAACTAACCAATGTGTGCAGAGATTTTTCAGTTATCTCCTTTACTTCAGTTTTGGTGCTAACATTCCTATGTGTAAAACTAGCCTTTACACTATAGAAAAGCATAACCGGTGGTATAGCAGCTAACTCTTTAAACCTAAATGAAACAACATGGCACATATGGTTTACTTCTGAGAACTAAGCGTTGTGTGCAGAGATTTTGCGGCTATCTCCTTTCTTTCAGTTTTTGTGCTAACATTCCTATCTGTAAAACTAGCATTTACACTATAGGAAAGCATAGCCGGCGGTATAGCAGCTAACTCTTTAAACCTAAATGAAACAACATGGCACATATGATTTACTTCTGAGAACTAAGCATTGTGTGCAGAGATTTTTCAGTTATCTCCTTTACTTCAGTTTTCGGGCTAACATTCCTATGTGTAAAACTAGCATTTACACTATAGGAAAGCATAACCGGCGGTATAGCAGCTAACTCTTTAAACCTAAATGAAACAACATGGCAAATATGATGTTCTTCTGAGAACTAAGCATTGTGTGCAGAGATTTTGCGGCTATCTCCTTTCTTTCAGTTTTTGTGCTAACATTCCTATCTGTAAAACTAGCATTTACACTATAGGAAAGCATAACCGGCGGTATAGCAGCTAACTCTTTAAACCTAAATGAAACAACATGGCACATATGATGTATTTCTGGGAACTAAGCATTGTGAGCAGAGATTTTGCGGCTATCTCCTTTCTTTCAGTTTTTGTGCTAACATTCCTATCTGTAAAACTAGCCTTTACACTATAGGAAATCCTAAACGGTGGTATACCAGCTAACTCTTTAAACCTAAATGAAACCACATGGCACATATGATTTACTTCTGAGAATTAAGCATTGTGTGCAGAGATTTTTCAGTTATCTCCTTTACTTCAGTTTTGGGGCTAACATTCCTATGTGTAAAACTAGCATTTACACTATAGGAAAGCATAACCGGCGGTATAGCAGCTAACTCTATAAACCTAAATGAAACAACATGGCACATATGATTTACTTCTGAGAACTAAGCATTGTGTGCAGAGATTTTGCGGCTATCTCCTTTCTTTCAGTTTTTGTGCTTACATTCCTATCTGTAAAACTAGCCTTTACACTATAGGAAATCCTAAACGGTGGTATAGCAGCTAACTCTTTAAACCTAAATGAAACCACATGGCACATATGATTTACTTCTGAGAACTAACCAATGTGTGCAGAGATTTTTCAGTTATCTCCTTTACTTCAGTTTTGGTGCTAACATTCGTATGTGTAAAACTAGCCTTTACACTATAGGAAAGCATAACCGGTGGTATAGCAGCTAACTCTTTAAACCTAAATGAAACAACATGGCACATATGGTTTACTTCTGAGAACTAAGCATTGTGTGCACAGATTTTGCGGCTATCTCCTTTCTTTCAGTTTTTGTGCTAACATTCCTATCTGTAAAACTAGCATTTACACTATAGGAAAGCATAACCGGCGGTATAGCAGCTAACTCTTTAAACCTAAATGAAACAACATGGCACATATGATGTTCTTCTGAGAACTAAGCATTGTGTGCAGAGATTTTTCAGTTATCTCCTTTACTTCAGTTTTGGGGCTAACATTCCTATGTGTAAAACTAGCATTTACACAATAGGAAAGCATAACCGGAGCTGTAGCAGCTAACTCTTTAATCCTAAATGAAACAACCTGGCACATATGATTTACTTTTGAGAACTAAGCATTGTGTGCAGAGATTTTGCGGCTATCTCCTTTCTTTCAGTTTTTGTGCTATCATTCCTATCTGTAAAACTAGCCTTTACACTATAGGAAATCCTAAACGGTGGTATAGCAGCTAACTCTTCAAACCTAAATGAAACAACATGGCACATATGATTTACTTCTGAGAATTAAGCATTGTGTGCAGAGATTTTTCAGTTATCTCCTTTACTTCAGTTTTGGTGCTGACATTCCTATCTGTAAAACTAGCATTTACCCTATAGGAAAGCATAATCGGCGGTATAGCAGCTAACTCTTTAAACCTAAATGAAACAACATGGCACCTATCATTTACTTCTGAGAACTAAGCATTGTGTGCAGAGATTTTTCAGTTATCTCCTTTACTTCAGTTTTGGGGTTAACATTCCTATGTGTAAAACTAGCATTTACACAATAGGAAAGCATAACCGGCGCTATTGCAGCTAACTCTTTAATCCTAAATGAAACAACATCGCAAATATGATTTACTTCTGAGACCTAAGCATTGTGTGCAGAGATTTTTCAGTTATCTCCTTTACTTCAGTTTTGGGGCTAACATTCCTATGTGTAAAACTAGCATTTACATTATAGGAAAGCATAACCGGCGGTATAGCAGCTAACTCTTTAAACCTAAATGAAACAACACGGCACATATGGTTTCCTTCTGAGAACTAAGCATTGTGTGCAGAGATTTTGCGGCTATCTCCTTTCTTTCAGTTTTTGTGCTAACATTCCTATCTGTAAAACTAGCATTTACACTATAGGAAAGCATAACCGGCGGTATAGCAGCTAACTCTTTAAACCTAAATGAAACAACATGGCACCTATCATTTACTTCTGAGAACTAAGCATTGTGTGCAGAGATTTTTCAGTTATCTCCTTTCCTTCAGTTTTGGGGCTAACATTCCTATGTGTAAAACTAGCATTTACACAATAGGAAAGCATAACCGGCGCTGTAGCAGCTAACTCTTTAATCCTAAATGAAACAACATGGCACATATGATTTACTTCTGAGAACTAAGCATTGTGTGCAGAGATTTTGCGGCTATCTCCTTTCTTTCAGTTTTTGTGCTAACATTCCTATGTGTAAAACTAGCTTTTACACTATAGGAAAGCATAACCGGCGGTATAGCAGCTAACTCTTTAAACCTAAATGAAACAACATGGCACATATGATGTACTTCTGGGAACTAAGCATTGTGAGCAGAGATTTTGCGGCTATCTCCTTTCTTTCAGTTTTTGTGCTAACATTCCTATCTGTAAAACTAGCCTTTACACTATAGGAAATCCTAAACGGCGGTATAGCAGCTAACTCTTTAAACCTAAATGAAACAACATGGCACATATGATTTACTTCTGAGAATTAAGCATTGTGTGCAGATATTTTTCAGTTATCTCCTTTAATTCAGTTTTGGTGCTGACATTCCTATCTGTAAAACTAGCATTTACACTATAAGAAAGCATAACCGGCGGTATAGCAGCTAACTCTTTAAACCTAAATGAAACAACATGGCACGTATCATTTACTTCTGAGAACTTAACATTCTGTGCAGAGATTTTGCGGCTATCTCCTTTCTTTCAGTTTTTGTGCTAACATTCCTATCTGTAAAACTAGCTTTTACACTATAGGAAAGCCTAACCGGCGGTATAGCAGCTACCTCTTTAAACATAAATGAAACAACAATGCACATATGATTTACTCCTGAGAACTAAGCATTGTGTGCAGATATTTTTCAGTTATCTCCTTTACTTCAGTTTTGGTGCTAACATTCCTATCTGTAAAACTAGCATTTACACTATAGGAAAGCCTAACAGGCGGTATAGCAGCTACCTCTTTAAACCTAAATGAAACAACATGGCACATATGATTTACTTCTGAGAACTAAGCACTGTGTGCAGAGAGTTTTCAGCTATCTCCTTTACTTCAGATTTTGCGCTAACCTTCATATTTTTATACTCGCATTTACTATGTAGGAAAGCATAACTGAGGGTATAGCAGCTAACTCTTTAAACCTAAATGAAACAACATGGCACATATGGTTTACTTCTGAAAACTAAGCATTGTGTGCAGAGATCTGCGGCTATCTCCTTTCTTTCAGTTTTTGTGCTAACATTCCTATCTGTAAAACTAGCATTTACACTATAGTAAAGCATAACCGGCGGTATACCAGCTAACTCTTTAAACCTAAATGAAACAACATGGCACATATGATGTACTTCTGAGAACTAAGCATTGTGTGCAGAGATTTTGCGGCTATCTCGTTTCTTTCAGTTTTTGTGCTAACATTCCTATCTGTAAAACTAGCCTTTACACTATAGGAAATCCTAAACAGCGGTATAGCAGCTAACTCTTTAAACCTAAATGAAACAACATGGCACATATGATTTACTTCTGAGAATTAAGCATTGTGTGCAGAGATTTTTCAGTTATCTCCTTTACTTCAGTTTTGGGGCTAACATTCCTATGTGTAAAACTAGCATTTACACTATAGGAAAGCATAACCGGCGGTATAGCAGCTAACTCTTTAAACCTAAATGAAACAACATGGCACATATGATTTACTTCTGAGAACTAAGCATTGTGTGCAGAGATTTTGCGGCTATCTCCTTTCTTTCAGTTTTTGTGCTAACATTCCTATCTGTAAAACTAGCCTTTACACTATAGGAAATCCTAAACGGTGGTATAGCAGCTAACTCTTTAAACCTAAATGAAACAACATGGCACATATGATTTACTTCTGAGAATTAAGCATTGTGTGCAGAGATTTTTCAGTTATCTCCTTTAATTCAGTTTTGGTGCTGACATTCCTATCTGTAAAACTAGCATTTACACTATAAGAAAGCATAACCGGCGGTATAGCAGCTAACTCTTTAAACCTAAATGAAACAACATGGCACATATGATTTACTTCTGAGAACTAAGCATTGTGTGCAGAGATTTTGCGGCTATCTCCTTTGTTTCAGTTTTTGTGCTAACATTCCTATCTGTAAAACTAGCCTTTACACTATAGGAAATCCTAAACGGTGGTATAGCAGCTAACTCTTTAAACCTAAATGAAACAACATGGCACATATGATTTACATCTGAGAATTAAGCATTGTGTGCAGAGATTTTTCAGTTATCTCCTTTAATTCAGTTTTGGTGCTGACATTCCTATCTGTAAAACTAGCATTTACACCATAAGAAAGCATAACCGGCGGTATAGCAGCTAACTCTTTAAACCTAAATGAAACAACATGGCACCTATCATTTACTTCTGAGAACTTAGCATTGTGTGCAGAGATTTTGCGGCTATCTCCTTTCTTTCAGTTTTTGTGCTAACATTCCTATCTGTAAAACTAGCTTTTACACTATAGGAAAGCCTAACCGGCGGTATAGCAGCTACCTCTTTAAACCTAAATGAAACAACATGGCACATATGATTTACTTCTGAGAACTAACCAATGTGTGTAGAGATTTTTCAGTTATCTCCTTTACTTCAGTTTTGGTGCTAACATTCCTATGTGTAAAACTAGCCTTTACACTATAGGAAAGCATAACCGGTGGTATAGCAGCTAACTCTTTAAACCTAAATGAAACAACATGGCACATATGGTTTACTTCTGAGAACTAAGCATTGTGTGCAGAGATTTTGCGGCTATCTCCTTTCTTTCAGTTTTTGTGCTAACATTCCTATCTGTAAAACTAGCATTTACACTATAGGAAAGCATAGCCGGCGGTATAGCAGCTAACTCTTTAAACCTAAATGAAACAACATGGCACATATGATTTACTTCTGAGAACTAAGCATTGTGTGCAGAGATTTTTCAGTTATCTCCTTTACTTCAGTTTTGGGGCTAACATTCCTATGTGTAAAACTAGCATTTACACTATAGGAAAGCATAACCGGCGGTATAGCAGCTAACTCTTTAAACCTAAATGAAACAACATGGCACATATGATGTACTTCTGGGAACTAAGCATTGTGAGCAGAGATTTTGCGGCTATCTCCTTTCTTTCAGTTTTTGTGCTAACATTCCTATCTGTAAAACTAGCATTTACACTATAGGAAAGCATAACCGGCGGTATAGCAGCTAACTCTTTAAACCTAAATGAAACAACATGGCACATATGATGTACTTCTGTGAACTAAGCATTGTGAGCAGAGATTTTGCGGCTA
Organism: Dasypus novemcinctus; assembly: GCF_030445035.2. Taxonomy (NCBI): domain Eukaryota; kingdom Metazoa; phylum Chordata; class Mammalia; order Cingulata; family Dasypodidae; genus Dasypus; species Dasypus novemcinctus. The sequence continues at coordinate 5,999 of NW_026688391.1, read as the reverse complement.
TCTCCTTTCTTTCAGTTTTTGTGCTAACATTCCTATCTGTAAAACTAGCATTTACACTATAGGAAATCCTAAACGGCGGTATAGCAGCTAACTCTTTAAACCTAAATGAAACAACATGGCACATATGATTTACTTCTGAGAATTAAGCATTGTGTGCAGAGATTTTCAGTTATCTCCTATACTTCAGTTTTGGTGCTGACATTCCTATCTGTAAAACTAGCATTTACCCTATAGGAAAGCATAACCGGCGGTATAGCAGCTAACTCTTTAAACCTAAATGAAACAACATGGCACCTATCATTTACTTCTGAGAACGTAGCATTTTGTGCAGAGATTTTGCAGCTATCTCCTTTCTTTCAGTTTTTGTGCTAACATTCCTATCTGTAAAACTAGCTTTTACAATATAGGAAAGCCTACCCGGCGGTATAGCAGCTACCTCTTTAAACCTAAATGAAACAACAATGCACATATGATTTACTCCTGAGAACTAAGCATTGTGTGCAGAGATTTTTCAGTTATCTCCTTTACTTCAGTTTTGGTGCTAACATTCCTATCTGTAAAACTAGCATTTACACTATAGGAAAGCCTACCCGGCGGTATAGCAGCTGCCTCTTTAAACCTAAATGAAACAACATGGCACATATGATTTACTTCTGAGAACTAAGCACTGTGTGCAGAGAGTTTTCAGCTATCTCCTTTACTTCAGATTTTGCGCTAACCTTCATATTTTTATACTCGCATTTACTATATAGGAAAGCATAACTGAGGGTATAGCAGCTAACTCTTTAAACCTAAATGAAACAACATGGCACATATGGTTTACTTCTGAAAACTAAGCATTGTGTGCAGAGATTTTGCGGCTATCTCCTTTCTTTCAGTTTTTGTGCTAACATTCCTATCTGTAAAACTAGCATTTACACTATAGGAAAGCATAACCGGCGGTATAGCAGCTAAGTCTTTAAACCTAAATGAAACAACATGGCACATATGATGTACTTCTGAGAACTAAGCATTGTGTGCAGAGATTTTTCAGTTATCTCCTTTACTTCAGTTTTGGGGCTAACATTCCTTTGTGTAAAACTAGCATTTACACTATAGGAAAGCATAACCGGCGGTATAGCAGCTAACTCTTTAAACCTAAATGAAACAACATGGCACATATGATTTACTTCTGAGAACTAAGCATTGTGTGCAGAGATTTTGCGGCTATCTCCTTTCTTTCAGTTTTTGTGCTAACATTCCTATCTGTAAAACTAGCATTTACACTATAGGAAAGCATAAACGGCGGTATAGCAGCTAACTCTTTAAACCTAAATGAAACAACATGGCACCTATCATTTACTTCTGAGAACTTAGCATTGTGTGCAGAGATTTTGCGGCTATCTCCTTTCTTTCAGTTTTTGTGCTAACATTCCTATCTGTAAAACTAGCTTTTCCACTATAGGAAAGCCTAACCGGCGGTATAGCAGCTACCTCTTTAAACCTAAATGAAACAACATGGCACATATGATTTACTTCTGAGAACTAACCAATGTGTGCAGAGATTTTTCAGTTATCTCCTTTACTTCAGTTTTGGTGGTAACATTCCTATGTGTAAAACTAGCCTTTACACTATAGGAAAGCATAACCGGTGGTATAGCAGATAACTCTTTAAACCTAAATGAAACAACATGGCACATATGGTTTACTTCTGAGAACTAAGCGTTGTGTGCAGAGATTTTGTGGCTATCTCCTTTCTTTCAGTTTTTGTGCTAACATTCCTATCTGTAAAACTAGCATTTACACTATAGGAAAGCATAACCGGCGGTATAGCAGCTAACTCTTTAAACCTAAATGAAACAACATGGCACATATGATTTACTTCTAAGAACTAAGCATTGTGTGCAGAGATTTTTCAGTTATCTCCTTTACTTCAGTTTTGGGGCTAACATTCCTATCTGTAAAAGTAGCATTTACACTATAGGAAAGCATTACCGGCGGTATAGCAGCTAACTCTTTAAACCTAAATGAAACAACATGGCACCTATCATTTACTTCTGAGAACTAAGCATTGTGTGCAGAGATTTTTCAGTTATCTCCTTTACTTCAGTTTTGGGGCTAACATTCCTATGTGTAAAACTAGCATTTACACAATAGGAAAGCATAACCGGCGCTATAGCAGCTAACTCTTTAATCCTAAATGAAACAACATGGCAAATATGATTTACTTCTGAGAACTAAGCATTGTGTGCAGAGATTTTGCGGCTATCTCCTTTCTTTCAGTTTTTGTGCTAACATTCCTATCTGTAAAACTAGCATTTACACTATAGGAAAGCATAACCGGCGGTATAGCAGCTAACTCTTTAAACCTAAATGAAATAACATGGCACCTATCATTTACTTTTGAGAACTAAGCATTGTGTGCAGAGATTTTTCAGTTATCTCCTTTACTTCAGTTTTGGGGCAAACATTCCTATGTGTAAAACTAGCATTTACACAATAGGAAAGCATAACCGGCGCTGTAGCAGATAACTCTTTAATCCTAAATGAAACAACATGGCACATATGATGTACTTCTGAGAACTAAGCATTGTGTGCAGAGATTTTGCGGCTATCTCCTTTCTTTCAGTTTTTGTGCTAACATTCCTATCTGTAAAACTAGCATTTACACTATAGGAAAGCATAGGCGGCGGTATAGCAGCTAACTCTTTAAACCTAAATGAAACAACATGGCACATATGATTTACTTCTGAGAACTAAGCATTGTGTGCAGAGATTTTTCAGTTATCTCCTTTACTTCAGTTTTCGTGCTAACATTCCTATGTGTAAAATTAGCATTTACACTATAGGAAAGCATAACCGGCGGTATAGCAGCTAACTCTTTAAACCTAAATGAAACACCATGGCACATATGATGTTCTTCTGAGAACTAAGCATTGTGTGCAGAGATTTTGCGGCTATCTCCTTTCTTTCAGTTTTTGTGCTAACATTCCTATCTGTAAAACTAGCATTTACACTATAGAAAAGCATAACCGGCGGTATAGCAGCTAACTCTTTAAACCTAAATGAAACAACATGGCACATATGATGTACTTCTGGGAACTAAGCATTGTGAGCAGAGATTTTGCGGCTATCTCCTTTCTTTCAGTTTTTGTGCTAACATTCCTATCTGTAAAACTAGCCTTTACACTTTAGGAAATCCTAAACGGTGGTATAGCACCTAACTCTTTAAACCTAAATGAAACAACATGGCACATATGATTTACTTCTGAGAATTAAGCATTGTGTGCAGAGATTTTTCAGTTATCTCCTATACTTCAGTTTTGGTGCTGACATTCCTATCTGTAAAACTAGCATTTACCCTATAGGAAAGCATAACCGGCGGTATAGCAGCTAACTCTTTAAACCTAAATGAAACAACATGGCACCTATCATTTACTTCTGAGAACGTAGCATTTTGTGCAGAGATTTTGCAGCTATCTACTTTCTTTCAGTTTTTGTGCTAACATTCCTATCTGTAAAACTAGCTTTTACAATATAGGAAAGCCTAACCGGCGGTATAGCAGCTACCTCTTTAAACCTAAATGAAACAGCAATGCACATATGATTTACTCCTGAGAACTAAGCATTGTGTGCAGAGATTTTTCAGTTATCGCCTTTACTTCAGTTTTGGTGCTAACATTCCTATCTGTAAAGCTAGCATTTACACTATAGGAAAGCCTAACCGGCGGTATAGCAGCTAACTCTTTAAACCTAAATGAAACAACATGGCACATATGGTTTACCTCTGAAAACTAAGCATTGTGTGCAGAGATTTTGCGGCTATCTCCTTTCTTTCAGTTTTTGTGCTAACATTCCTATCTGTAAAACTAGCATTTACACTATAGGAAAGCATAACCGGCGGTATAGCAGCTAACTCTTTAAACCTAAATGAATCAACATGGCACATATGATTTACTTCTGAGAACTAAGCATTGTGTGCAGAGATTTTGCGGCTATCTCCTTTCTTTCAGTTTTTGTGCTAACATTCTTATCTGTAAAACTAGCCTTTACACTATAGGAAATCCTAAACGGCGGTATAGCAGCTAACTCTTTAAACCTAAATGAAACAACATGGCACATATGATTTTCTTCTGAGAATTAAGCATTGTGTGCAGATATTTTTCAGTTATCTCCTTTAATTCAGTTTTGGTGCTGACATTCCTATCTGTAAAACTAGCATTTACACTATAAGAAAGCATAACCGGCAGTATAGCAGCTAACTCTTTAAAGCTAAATGAAACAACATGGCACCTATCATTTACTTCTGAGAACTTAACATTCTGTGCAGAGATTTTGCGGCTATCTCCTTTCTTTCAGTTTTTGTGCTAACATTCCTATCTGTAAAACTAGCTTTTCCACTATAGGAAAGCCTAACCGGCGGTATAGCAGCTACCTCTTTAAACCTAAATGAAACAACATGGCACATATGATTTACTTCTGAGAACTAACCAATGTGTGCAGAGATTTTTCAGTTATTTCCTTTACTTCAGTTTTGGTGGTAACATTCCTATGTGTAAAACTAGCCTTTACACTATAGGAAAGCATAACCGGTGGTATAGCAGCTAACTCTTTAAACCTAAATGAAACAACATGGCACATATGGTTTACTTCTGAGAACTAAGCGTTGTGTGCAGAGATTTTGCGGCTATCTCCTTTCTTTCAGTTTTTGTGCTAACATTCCTATCTGTAAAACTAGCATTTACACTATAGGAACGCATAACCGGCGGTATAGCAGCTAACTCTTTAAACCTAAATGAAACAACATGGCACATATGATTTACTTCTAAGAACTAAGCATTGTGTGCAGAGATTTTTCAGTTATCTCCTTTACTTCAGTTTTGGGGCTAACATTCCTATTGTAAAAGTAGCATTTACACTATAGGAAAGCATTACCGGCGGTATAGCAGCTAACTCTTTAAACCTAAATGAAACAACATGGCACCTATCATTTACTTCTGAGAACTAAGCATTGTGTGCAGAGATTTTTCAGTTATCTCCTTTACTTCAGTTTTGGGGCTAACATTCCTATGTGTAAAACTAGCATTTACACAATAGGAAAGCATAACCGGCGCTATTGCAGCTAACTCTTTAATCCTAAATGAAACAACATCGCAAATATGATTTACTTCTGAGACCTAAGCATTGTGTGCAGAGATTTTTCAGTTATCTCCTTTACTTCAGTTTTGGGGCTAACATTCCTATGTGTAAAACTAGCATTTACATTATAGGAAAGCATAACCGGCGGTATAGCAGCTAACTCTTTAAACCTAAATGAAACAACACGGCACATATGGTTTCCTTCTGAGAACTAAGCATTGTGTGCAGAGATTTTGCGGCTATCTCCTTTCTTTCAGTTTTTGTGCTAACATTCCTATCTGTAAAACTAGCATTTACACTATAGGAAAGCATAACCGGCGGTATAGCAGCTAACTCTTTAAACCTAAATGAAACAACATGGCACCTATCATTTACTTCTGAGAACTAAGCATTGTGTGCAGAGATTTTTCAGTTATCTCCTTTACTTCAGTTTTGGCGCTAACATTCCTATGTGTAAAACTAGCATTTACACAATAGAAAGCATAACCGGCGCTGTAGCAGCTAACTCTTTAATCCTAAATGAAACAACATGGCACATATGATTTACTTCTGAGAACTAAGCATTGTGTGCAGAGATTTTGCGGCTATCTCCTTTCTTTCAGTTTTTGTGCTAACATTCCTATGTGTAAAACTAGCATTTACACTATAGGAAAGCATAACCGGCGGTATAGCAGCTAACTCTTTAAACCTAAATGAAACAACATGGCACATATGATGTACTTCTGGGAACTAAGCATTGTGAGCAGAGATTTTGTGGCTATCTCCTTTCTTTCAGTTTTTGTGCTAACATTCCTATCTGTAAAACTAGCCTTTACACTATAGGAAATCCTAAACGGCGGTATAGCAGCTAACTCTTTAAACCTAAATGAAACAACATGGCA